>NC_090778.1:11247500-11547500 GCF_040054535.1 Antennarius striatus | reverse complement strand
ATTTTAATTAGAGTCTTTGAGCTCCTGGGGATGAAACAGATGTAATGCATGAGCCGTCCTTCACACGCTCCAGCAGAGATGGTGCTTCACCTATCTGTTTTGAACTTGCCATTTGAACAAACCGTGGAGCTGCAAGAGATCACTGTTGTGTGGTGTGAGGTGAGGTGGGGTGGAGTGATAAAATGCCTGCAGTGACATAATTGATTTTAATTAAGTTCACTATGCTGTATTAAAGTGTGTTGTTGGGTCCAATTACCATCCGTAAACACTGCAACAGAATCTGTATGAATCGCTCAACGGCAACTTTTCAGAGTGTGTATACATTTTTGTTTTCCTTAAAAAAACCTCCAGACTCTTACTCTGAAAGTAAAAAATGAGATGTGAGGATCAAAGTAGGGGATGCTCAGCACAAAAATGGCCCCTGTTTATATGCAGAGATAGCCATTTGGCGCCACTCAGTAACCACACAGAAATGTCGGACCTCAGCTTTACATTGCAAACCACATCTATTTAGGTTTGCATTCTTTGCTAACATAGCGTCTGACCACTTAGAGGTAGCGTATATTTGTCAGGCTATAATGAGGGTCAGTTCGTCCAGGATGGCATACTGTCTAGAACTTCTTACAGTATGTTCAACCAAAGATTTATGAAAGTTGAAACTGAATGACTGACAACTATTCAACATAAAGTATAATTTTAAACCGGTATCACATTTGTCGCTTGCAAATTTCATACTTGTGAAATAACATTGCAGAAATAGTTTGGGGAATTTGCTGCACTTTTGCAACAGATATAGTCTTACGCTGGAATTGGGTTTAACACAAATATTTAGGTAGTGCCTTCAATTGTTGGCAGTGACCTCTGCAGCCATCACCCGTCTACTTTTTGCTGTCAGGATCTGAGCCTTCATGTGCTCACTGAATGAGGCACTTGACTTGGGTCTGGCTGACATTTACAGGGCCTTCTAGTCCTCCTTTCTGCTGTTTGTACAGAACCCTGAGGGAGTTGTGTTACCTTGTGTGTACATAAATGGTCAGACCTCAGCAGGTACGGCTTCAAATACAGGGGAAACGGGGAGTTCTTGGCAATGTTCTGAAGCAAAGATCCAACCATTATCACTGTTCAATATGTTCCCAACTCACTTTGCAAATTCCCCAAAGCTAACACATGTTCAGCTTTGCCAAAAAAACAAAAAAAACCAAACAAACTTAATTTGTTTCTCACTCTGCTCTATGGAGAAGCATAACCACATAGATCTCGCCACAGTTCCAAAACCAGTTTTGACTTCTAGTTCAAGTCTGACTAGTAAAGAATTCTCTGTCTCCTTAGTTTAGTCTGTTGACGACAACGCTCAAATCAACAGACACTTCCTGCACTTCCTTTGGCCAGCAGCAGCTCAGTTTTGGGCTGAGGACCGGAGGGTGGCTGGTTCAAGACCCATATGGACCAAAAATCTTAGAGTGTGAACTGGTAGTTGGAGAGGTGACAATTCACCTGCTGAGCACTGCCGAGGTGCTCTTGAGCAAGGCAATGTCCTCTTACAAGTTCCTCATTGGGGCACAAGGGAGCTACCCGCTGCCCCACAGGCCCCGAATCTCCAAGCCGTGTGTGTGTGTGTGTGCGCGCACGTGTGCGTGTGTCTGTCTGTTTTGGGGCTGTACCCATATGTATAGAGGTGTGATGATTTCTAGGGGGGAAAAATAATTTCCATGAGGGACAAATAAAGGCTTCTTCTTCTTCCTCCTTGTCCTCTTTGAGGTTATTTTAAGCTAGCACCTACAGGAGATAACTCCTCTTCTTGGCAGGTTGTCCATCTTGTCAGGTAATTAATTGTATTTCCGTCTTGTCCCAGATTTACTCCTGGATAATACAGGTAGGAGATTTGTTTGTTTGGTAAATACAGGCTCCACAAAATTGATTAAATGTAGGAACTCAGATTTAGAGGATTCCTCTAGTTTGTATCCAGTATTGGTTTGGCTTTGTTTTACATGGCTTTGAATCGTGGTAGCTTTGCTCTACTTTTTATCATTTGCAGCAGTTTTAGCTTTCCATCATCAAATATCCCCTGACTGAGTCTTCTAGGTGATGCCTAGATTGGCAGGTGTTGACAAAGCAATCACAGACCATGATTTCTTGAATATTCTTGCAGTACAGATCGCTCAGACTTGTTTGCTTCCATGTTATTAATGTACACATCACTGACAGGTTGAACAGTGTTCCTGATTGGTACTTGTCCGAGGCAAAAGGAAGCACCATCTACTGCTCATCATTAACTATTGTCTCCTTGACACTACATCGTCCTTCCTGTCGCAAGATGAATTGTGATGCTCAGCATGAATACACATCTGCCTCTGATTTCCATCGGCCCTCTGCTGTCAGCATGTGAGTGAGGAGCCGAGGCAGAGACGTGGCAGGGGCACCGGGAGGACCAGATGGAATTCAAGTGTGTCATCGGCAAGAGCAGGAGGGAATAATATGGGCTATTGGTGCCTGTTTCCCCTCAGAAGGGACAGGGACTGGGACATCTTCTAATTCTTGTGTCGGGAAGTAGAGGCTTGAGTTTCCCAACACGCACACGTTTTTTACCTTTGAACTTCATCTCCATGCAAATTAAGTTCCACAGCTCTAACTGGGAGACTTCATGATGTGGTTCTTTGAGGCAGTTTTTTTTTCTGCCTGGATGTGCAGGAGGAAAGTGGTGGTTTTGAGCTAAAACAACGATGAGCTTAAATACTGGAGCTCCTACCTTGGAGCTGGCAAGACTTGTGTCGCGCTGCATTTAGACTATAATGAGAGCTTTAGTGGTTCAAGGCATCCAGTGCGCTTTCTCACCACAGGCTGGAACCCCAAGAGGCCATAATGGGCTGGTCCCAGACAGGAGGTGCCAGGGACAGGGCCACTCCCAAAGCAACAGAAGCAGTACACGAAAGCTGGTTTAAAAGGTTAAAAGTGCTGCTCCTTACTTTTTTCCATTTATTGGCTTGGTGGTTGCAGCTGTATTTTAAGTGCTATCGTCTCTTAACCGCCACCCTGTGTCACTTTCATGTCCCAGCCAAAGTAATTTGAGGCTGCGTTTCTCCCCTTTTCAGAATAGAACAGACTAAACTGTTTTTTCTTTCTCTTGCTTAACACCTCCCTCATAAACACATGGACACACACACACACACACACACACACACACATACACACACACACATGCATGCTCAGTCCTCTATTATCAATCTCTATTTTGATGCATCCTGTATTGCATATGAATGATTTCAAGTGAGACTTGCATGTGTGAATGTTTTGTTTTATTGTTTTTACTGACACAGGATGATCATTTACCAAACTTAATTTGCATTACGGAGCCCCGGTGGCCACAAGGATGAGGCCAACATGAAAGTTCCTGGACCTTTCTGTACTGTATATTGGTCTTTGCCTCTCTCCTCTAATTTTTTTGTAATTGCATTTTCAACTTTTTATTTTAAGGCCAGTAAATACTGAAAATATAATGATAATTAAATGTAGTTCTATGATAGTCAAGTATAGTCAGACATCTGAAATCCTTAAAAGGAAAATAATAATTCTGTTTTTAACAAAATAAAAACACTGATTGCCCACAATAATGATTTTCTGGATTCCTTGGTATTTCATTGAACCTCTGAATTGTCCACCCCATCTCCAAAACCAGCCCTTGTTTCCTCTCTTTTGAGCTTAGCTCTTTTACACTTGTCTTCTCTTGTGTCTTTCTCTTTGAACTTGTCCTTTTCACTCTGCAGAGCTCCACCTGGAACAAGTGCATGTTGGTACTGGTGGCCCCAGTAGCAATGCTAGTTTCCACTGGGCTGAGGGGCTTAGCCCATCTTTGATGTTCCACTCGAGGAGAGATTAGCAGTCAACGCTGGTGTTTGCAACTGCTTTCTCTCCAGTATCTTGTCTTCTCTCAGGGGAACACTTCCTTCCATACCTCCTGCTTTCGTATTGATTATGTGTCTGAGTTCATTTGTATGAACACCTAATGTATGTCCTCTGCTTACCACTCCATTGATAAAGAAATGTTAATTTACTTTCACGTGGGGGTGTGGGGGTGTGATTTTTCTCTGATAATTGATGTGAAAATGCACCAGAACATCACAGCTTTTTAGCTTTGAAAATGAACGCACCAAGGCACCACATAAGAGATAGGTTTCCACCGTATGGTTTGTCTAAGTAGTAAGGAAAGTGGATTCACAAATCATGAATCCACAACTTCCTCCAGAACTACCACAAAACTGAGAAAAAAGTTCCGTCTTCAGAACAGTTTCCACTGCTCTGCTAGGTGTCGTCAGAATTCATGTGGTAGATTATGCCTGTGGTGGTGGTGGTGGTGGGGGGGAATACAATCACTCAGAAAATGGGAATAAATCCTTGTTCCTTTTTTCCAGATCCACTCTAATAGTTCCTTCCCTTTCCAGATGTCCCCTGCCTCCCTCAACCAATTTTCATGCAAATCCGTCAAGTAGTTATTATATAGCAAACAAAAGTGATCACTTAACCTTCATGACAGAGGTAATAACTCAAGTACGAACGTGTGGAGTGTTTTTTCTTCTTCTTTCCAACTAACCCTTGGTGCGTCCCTACATTTGAGGAAGAAAATCTGAAAGGAAGACTACATGTTTTTATCCACTGACATGGAGAATCTGCAAAGCACAGGCTATCAGGTCGGGGGTTATGAAATGACAATGCTGAGAGCAACTCATCCAGGCAGAAGCATGCTTTGTTGTCAGCGAGGAATGTGCTGACTAACCATGGAAGGCCACAATGCCAGCCTCCCCTTTTGTTGTGCTTTTTGCCAATAGACTCACAAGGTAGCAGCTTGGGGAGTCTATTTCATTCTGGGAAGCACACTCCGTCTGCTTCCGTGTCTCTCGGTTGACTTAGATCCTTGTGTCCTCACTCCTCTTATTACGCATGTTATAATCAAAGGAGCCCCATTCACCCAAGTTCACAAAGACAGGGTTCAAAGTTCCTCCACTTGCGTTTGTCATTCCATGATTTTCAGCCTTAATGTAAGACCCTGCCCCTTGCCATTTAGAACCATACTCTGTTTTACTAGCAGCTTCTTGGTCATTGTTCAAGGAAGCCATTACTGAATTTGTTCACCTGATCATCGATGGTCTCTCACTGATCATGGGAGTTTTCTTTCCAGACAGGCCCACTGTCAAAGACCCTGTCATTTTTCATTTTGTCCCTTTTGTTTCCTTGAATGGATTCCAACACAGACCTGGCGAAGGTCTTTTACAGGGGTGCCAGATGGGGGCAAATCAAGCTCAGGTGGATACGCTGACCCCATCATGTTCATCTCTGCCCTAGGGCTGTGTGTGTGTGTGTGTGTGTGTGTGTGTGTTTGTGTGTGTGTGTGTGTGTGTGTGTGTTACTACAAAAGAGGAAGGTCCTGGCACAATGAGGACGGTATGATAGATTGGGCTTGCTCGATGAGAACAAGCTGGGTTAGCGTTGCTTTTTTTGCCTGTTAGTGTGCTGTGTGTGTTCTAGTGTGTTCTAGCTCCACGGTGAAAATGTATCGCTGCACCTTCCCTCCCTTTTCCTAAAGTTATGCCCTACATTTTTTCTAAGTGTAAAGTTGGCCTTCCACTTTTTAGTTAGTCTTTGCATGTTGGGTATACTGACAATGATTGGAGGATCACCATTTTAATTTGAATATTTCTTCATGAAGAATATCTTTGTATAGATCAGACACTGTTTCCTTAACTGTTAGCAGAACTGGGTGAGATGACTTCAACTTTGCATGTTGGTTACAATCGATTATTTATTTTGTTCTCTTTTCAAGTCTTTGGCTTGGCATTTGCAGTCATATCTAAGGTTACAGTGATTTTCCAATTTCACAGTATGTTGCAGCATGAAGTTTGACAATCATTGCACCACAAACATTTGGTTGTCACTGATTTGTAAAAATGGAAGCAGAATCTCAGATTTGTCCCCGCTAGTCCGGAGCTGCCTGTCAGACGGCACAAGGGGGATGAGTGATACACAAGCAGCAGAAAAAATGTCAGAGAAGTGAGACATATATCACAGATCTCCATTATCCCCCCCCCCCAAAAGTAAAATCTACCCTCAAAAAGGCAAGGAAAAGTAAAGGATTCGTCCTGGAATGTCACAAACATGTCACACTAGTTTACCCGTTGCCATGACCATCATGCTTCTGTGTGGATGACGTATGTTTACTATTCATGACTTTAATCCTGACAAAGAATATTCCATACGACTTCAGGGACTAAAATGATGGAAATCTGTCAGTTAACTGTCTGTCTGTGTCTGTACAGCATCAGAGGCAAACTGACAGGTTTTTCTGCATTGGCAGACATTTAATATACTGTACTGACATACTTTTAAGTGTAAAAAAACAAGGTTATTCTTGACATGTGTTCTCTCCCCGTAGGATTCCATTGTTTTAAAATTCCCTGTCTTAATGCTCTGACTACACTTGACCAATTTCACTCCTTTTTGTACTTTTATAAGCATCTGCACCCTAAAAATTGGGAATATGTGAATCAGTTTCATTGTTGATTATATTTCCCTGACATAGTGACTTTGTTGTTCTCTTAACTTCTGCCACTACTGACATGCTTTAGTTATATGACTTATTACAGTTACGTGGTGAAATGCGTTTTATTCAGATTATTATTGTAACTCCTGCCTGAAAAGAAGTCAAGAAATATATGGTGCTATGATCTGTACTTTCCTTTCTTCTGTTAATGTTCTGCGAGGATAGTTGTATTACTTTGTTTCTCAAAGATATATAAAAATGTTATCCTATTCCATTTTTACCCCTTTTATCAGATATGCGAGATGCGTATGCATCTTTACTTAATTCATTTTCAACTGAGACTTCAGTATCTTGAGTCTTCTGTAATGTAGCCCTAGTTTTCACTCCCGGGTCATTTTTAAATATTACAAATAATCCTTATAGTGGTGAAGTATGTCATCCATGCTGTGTTGCATGTAACTACATTTTAAGCGAACTGTAATTGCACAAAATGAGGTTGATTGAACAGTGTTTATTTAAAAGTATCTTAAAGTATTAAATTAAGCAACACTAGATGTTTAATTCTGAGATTCGGAGGTTCTCAGGCCCCGTCCACACGATGCCGGAACTTTTTGAAAACACAACTTTTTTTGCCCGGCATCGAAAACAATTTGCGTCCACACGACAGCGTTTTCAAAAAATTCTCCGTCCACACGTAAATGCATCAGTGCATTTATCAACACGTGTATAAGCAGAACAACTCCGAGAACGACAGGAGAGAGGACCGGTACGTGTGGAAATTCACGCCGTTCCTCCTAGAGGAGAACCTCCATCAGAGTTCTCCCACCAGCAGGCAGTGCATCCCGGTCTGACCCAGAACTGGCGTCGGCGTCTTTGGCGAGGAACGTGAATAAATGAATAAATATATAAACTTTATGACACATAAATAAAGAAACAGACAAAGAAATATTTAAGCGCAAAGCATGTTTATCAACGCATCTTCGACATGGAGCTGTTTTACATCAGAAAATAGCCGGATAGAAGAAGTTGCGGATACAGCGTCCACACGACAACGCAGACCCAGTGTTTTCCAAAATCCACCTCGGCCAGCATTTTCAAAAAGATGCGTTTTCGTTCCGGATATCTGCTTTGTTGTGTGGTCGGAAGGCGTAAACGCAACAAAAAAGTTGCGTTTTCAAAAAGTGAAAACGCTGTCGTGTCGACGCGACTCGTTTTCGGCGCGTTTTCAAAAAGTTGCGTTATCAAAAAAATCTGTCATCGTGTGGACGGGGCCTTAGGCCGTCATCGTGTGGCCCCGTCCACACGTAAACGCACCAATGCGTTTTCGAAGATGGCTATAAGCATGCCAAACCATGTGGTGGCAGTATTGAGTCAAATTTTATCCAATAGGAATGCTCTGTGTTTTGTTGTCACAACACACGGGCCCATAAATATGACGTCACAGCAGTTTTCGTCGCAGGCAAGACGTCAGCGTTTTTAAAAAGTCGTGGATAGGCCGTCCACACGACAACGCAGACCCAGCGTTTTTTTAAAAATCCGCCTCGGCCAGCGTTTTTAAAAAGTTGCGGTTTCGTTCCGGATATCTGCGTTGTCGTGTGGATGGAAGGCATAAACGCAACAGGAAAGTTGCGTTTTCAAAAAATCCGTCGTCGTGTGGACGGGGCTTTAGTTTCATAGCCCCCAGAGAGTGCGAGAGCTTTCTGAGGAAGTCGCAAGTGTTGTTTTCATTGAGTTACAAATGAAGGACCTTCACATGCCAATAAATGCTGTATAGCACAGCCTTGGGCTTTGATAAAGCCTCCACCATTTGTTCTGTCCTTCCCCTTGACCACTATCAGTAGCTCCAGCAATGCTTCCTACCTCTCAGCCCCTGGACCCTAATCAGGGAGGGGCCTGCCGGGCTGGGCGAATACCTGCTGGGGAGTCATGCTGCGGGTGTAAACCACATGAATGTGCCACCTTAGCTGATAGGATCAGGCGAGGAAGGGAGGCCTGGGAGGGCGCAATGCGTGGCGTAGCTCCATGCGCTGACATCAAAGGCAGTGTTGAAGGGGGGGGGGGGTCGAAGAGTAGAAGGGAAGAAGCGAGCATGAGGGCTGGGCCAAACTCTTCAAAGGCCTCTCCGAGTAACGCCGGCCCTGATATGTGGCGCTGCAAAACTGAAGGATGATGTAATTGCAGGCCTTCAAGCTAAATATTCCACCTTACAAAGTAAAGGTTGAGGTATTTCCTTGCACAAGAAATCCTGAGCATTTTGAACACATTGTTGGTGAAGATGTTGCATAATTTCCTCATCTGACTGTAAATTACAGAAAAAAAGTTTTATGTGTGTTTTTTGATAGAGGACTTTTGACAGGAAGGCTTTTGTCTGATTTCAGCAGATAGGTTAATCCACTGGGCGTTTCTAAAGTACACAACAGGTTGGAACAGAGTTGACTCTGTTCTTTGTAAAGTTTATATAGGGACTGCGTATTAGTACGCGAAGCCAAGAGTGTGTGCATGTGCTTCTCCCTTGCAATGTGTGTTAAACCAAGCATAACCGCAGATTCTTTCAAAACGCCTGCATGATCATTAGGCTGATAACTCATTGACAGCCCTCATGACAGTTTAGAGACATGCACTGCAGGAGAGTATCTCCCTTGTTGAGAGAGCGCAGCAATAATTCACTGTTGTTGCTCGGGTTTGCCAAAGGTTATTTGGATGCCTCTGATTGAAGTCCTCGTCCTCCTGCCTTTGTTTTGTGATTGTATGTCCTTTGATGTTAAGTTAGCAATAAACAGCTGCACCCTTAATTTTTTTAGGTGTATGTGTGTGTGTGTGTGTGTGTGTGTGTGTGTGTGTGTGTGTGTGTGTGTGTGTGTGTGTGTGTGTCAGTTTTTACATCCCGCTTCAAAGCGGTGATGTATTGTAATTGTCAGAGTTTGTGTGTTCGTCCGTTAGTCCCTTTGTCCGTCCGTCTGTCCGTTAGTCCACCAAATATCTTTGCAACTGTTGCAGATAGAAACATGAAGCAAAAAACATGCTGCTTTGGCGGCTAAGGGGATGAAAATGAGATGATGACCTTGATCTTGAGAAAAGTATTTCAAGGTCAAATTTTAACTATTGTAGACTCAGGAACTGTATAAGATAGAAGACAAGGGAGAAGGCCAGTGTGAATAAGATCATAGATCAAAGCTACAGCTTTGATCTACGAAAGAAGATCAGAGCACTAGCTTTGATCTTTGACCTATGCAAGAAGGTGAGGGTAAAATTTTGAATTCAGGGGTGTCCCAGGATGTTTTTTACTCCTGCATCGGTCAGATTCAGGACTGTCTATGCAAAAACCATATCGGTAGCATGTGGATTGTAGCAATTCATGACTATTACTAATTATATGGGTGGGTGTATATATTGTATAAAATATATATATATATAGTGGCGGCACGGTGGCGCAGTGGTTTGCGCTGCTGCCTCACATCACGGCGGACCCAGGTTCGAGTCCCGCTCTGTGCGGAGTTCGTTCGTGTCTGCGTGGGTTCTCTCCGGGTTCTCCGGCTTCCTCCCACCTCCAAAAGCATGCGCTTCAGGTTAATTGGCCGGTCCCAAATTGACCATAGGAGTGAGTGTGTGTGTGAATGCTTGTTTGTTTCTGTGTGGCTCCGCGGTACACTGGCGTCGTGCCCGGAGTGTCCCCCGCCTCACGCCCTGAGACTGCCAGGATAGGCACTGGCTACCCCACGACCTGCGTTAGCGGATTAAGCGGGTTGGAAAATGAATGAATGAATATATATATAGTATAAATATATATATAATATATAGTATAAATATATTTGATTATGCTCACTTATAAGTCCCACACTGTCACGCTGTCACCAACTCCACCCCCACTACCTGTCAAATGTCCAACCAATCACGGCACATCTGCCAGAAGGACTCACATAAACAATATGGCGTAAGGCATCTGCTATGTTAGGAGAAGAAATAACTGTACATGGACTTACCAGTTAACCTGATTTTAGAGTCTCATAACTGTTCCAACAATTTTCATGTTTTTGAGCAGAGAGTCCAAACAGCAGGAACGACACAGAAAACAGCAATAAATTCTGAGTGAAACTAGCTGGCTAGCACGAACAGTCTGTCCAGCCATGGTTTCCGTTTGGAATGGGACAATCTATGTAGTTGCGAGCTTTGATGCGCGAATGCGTGAGGGCAAACTGTATGTGTGTGTGTGTGTGTGTGTGTGTGTGTGTGTGTGTGTGTGTCTGTGTGTGTGTGTGTGTGTGTGTGTATGTATACTTTGTTGACAAACCATTTGATTAATGATCTAACATTCTTAGCTCTTCAGTATGAACAGTGTTCGATAGATTTAGGTGGCTTTAATAGACCTGGTAACTGATTTAAAATGTGCTTGTTAAAACATTTTCATTTTTTTTGTATTGATTTCATTTCATTTCATTTTTTTTGCAACTTGCTCCCACCTGTAAAATGTTTCACTTACAGTGCCATTGGAACAATGAATAAAACCTGTTCCTAATGCAGCAAAGTAAATTTTAAACTGTGACCACACAGATTAAAATTTAATTTGCTGACTCTGCGCACTGATGAGATTGATAGAAATGTGTTCATGAATTACAGATAGGGCGGCAGCAGCTCAGTGGTAGAGCGCGCGGTATAGCGGGTCGTCAAATGTTTCAAAGATCGGCGGTTAGATTCTCAATCCCTCCCAGAAAGAACACCTGGAGTGTGAGCTGACAGTGGGAGGTGTCAGCTCACCTCCGGAGCACTGTCGAGGTGACCTTGAGCAAGACGCCATCCCCCTTACAAGTTGCTCATGTGGGGCGCACCATAAAGGAGCTGCCCGCTGCTCTACCTCCTCTGCATGCGTACAGGCCCCATGTGTGTGTGTTTGTGTGTTCAGGGCCTTTACACACATATACTGTATATACAGTATATATATGCATGATTTAAACTAACTAGAGTGTGCCACTAATTTCCCTGCGGGGATTATAATCGGTATATAAACTTTTTTTTAAAAATGTTTGGACAATATAATAAATAACTGCTTGTTAACCGTTTATCTGTTATGTATGTATTCATGCTATAGTTCTCATTTTAGCTTTTTTAAAGAGGTCCTCAGCAGACACTGGCTATTCTTTGCTACATACAGTTAGTCCAAACACACTTGACTTGCTAATGATAACTTGTCCTCAGACATGCCAAGGAATCAAGTTTCCCAGAATGCTGTTTTGAGAGGCAGGGCAGATTGAGTTGGATAGAGTGGGAATGACTGAAAAAGATTGGCCAATACAGCCCTTTGCTATTCTGTTTGCATCCCACAGGCATGTGACAAAATCCAATTGTCACCACTGGGGTGACATGCATCCCGGGGACATTTCAAAATAAACACCCCAGCAATGTGAATCTGAGATTTCAATGGTTGCACAGATGGAGGCCAAGCAGACCAGTGTATGTGTAAAACAAAACAAAACAGAAAATACTTAAGTTGAGTAGTTGTTTTTAGTCCTGACTCACTGGATAGCATTCTTTTAGCAGTTCGCTAATAATCATGGCTTCAGTGTGTCAATAAATCCAGCATGACATGATAAAGCATAGTTATCAGTATAGATACAAAAGGATTTATTTACTGCTGTTACAAAGCGTTAACAAGTCAGGACCATTATTATAAGTAATCTCCCTGCTTAGATCACTTAAACTTTTTGAGAATGGGTTTGACACTACCTAATTCAAAGTGATTTCCGATGGCAGAAATGTTTTTTTTGTGTGCGTGCATATTTTGGAT
Organism: Antennarius striatus; assembly: GCF_040054535.1. Classification (NCBI taxonomy): domain Eukaryota; kingdom Metazoa; phylum Chordata; class Actinopteri; order Lophiiformes; family Antennariidae; genus Antennarius; species Antennarius striatus. Next base: position 11,535,192 of record NC_090778.1, on the reverse strand, counting down.
TGCTTGTCTGCAGCATCGCCTCAAGTTAAGCTCATGGACACAGGATTTGATGCATGCATTTGTCATATTGTTTTTGCTTAAGCTGTAGTTGGAATCGCCCGAAAATTGGAACGATTCAGGATTGAAATTAGAGTGTGGGATTGAGTTTAAACATTTTGTCCGTTTGCTGTTTTCAGTTACTGCATCCTCAATTGCACTCTTCCCCCATTTAATGGTTGGTCTTGATTTCTCATGAATTTCAAGTCTTAGTTGGCATGGTGCGTTCGTTCTCTGAGACTAGGTGGCATGGGAGAAAGGTGAGGAAGCTCCCTGGGGTATACTCCGTGTCCTCCCCACAGGCATGAAAACAGCAGAACAAACAAAGCACTTTAGTGCACCTTAATGCAATTTACCTTGCAATTGCATCAGAACGAAGCACAAAGGAGTGAATGCAAGTTCATTTCTTTGTCTCATCATTCCTTCCCTCCCTTTCATACATTCTGTTTTATCCTCTATTCTCTCACTGTGTTAAACATGGGGAGGGGGTAGTATAAATGTGAGACCACACATGCTGTGTCAATGTTTGCCAGAATAATTAGAGACAATGTGGCCCAATAACGGGAGGAGTGCAGTAACCTGAGCTCACTTTGTTCTGCCCCGCCAACAACACAAAAGCCATTCACAGATCTGCAGGCTCCAAGCAAGAGCAACTGCACTTTCAGCCTCCGAAGGTCTGCAGGAAAATGGACTGGTTTCAATGGAACCTGAACAGTCTGCTCTCACATCGTTGCTTTGTGCTGGCTCAAAGTGATGCTGATCTCATCCTAAAGGCCTTTTAAGTACAGCCTGTACATCCCTACCACCACCTCTAAAACAGTCCTACTCCTTGTCACCCGCCTCGGTTGACCAACACATGGCCCTGTCTTAGAAGGCCCTCTTTAACTGGAGGATTTCCGGCCACTCGGTATGCAAGGAGCCTGTGGATTCCTGACACGACTGGTAGAGCTGGACCGAGAGGTGACTGTCAGTGTAACCAGATAACTGTTGGATTAGCAGGATACTTTACGTTGATTCTGAGCCAATGAGAGGGAGCCTGGTCAGGAGCGGGGCATATTGGTTGGATGCAGGCTAATGGATTCTTTTGAGCTAAATATATTAGTTTACATTTTAAACATGCCTATGCAGCCTGTATCCAGCAGGTCAGGCCCTGAGCAAATTAGTTCTATCCAAAATAAGAGCAAAGGCTGGGCTTGCGCTAGCCATTCGCCACTTCATCATAGGCGAAGTAAATTCCAGAGTGGCTACAAGGTTTTTAGACTGTGTAGCCACAGTGGTGTTCTTATTTTTACAGAAAAAAGGCTAAAACTTAATACTTTTTTGCTCGCTAGCGCCGCTATTTCCTCCGATTGAAAGTTTAAAGAGAATAGAGTGTTTTATAGTAGATTTTGCGTTAAAATTCTAATTGAACAATAAATGGTGAATGCTGAGAGGGGGTAGGAGTGGTGACAGACCGATCAGAAGGTAAATGAAAGATGTTATCAATACGTGTTTGTAGTCTTAGACTTTTGATCCCTATGACCGGCAGGAATAACCAGTGATGCATGTAAATGTGTATTCACCTTGCTTGTTATTTTATATGCCTTTTTAAATTGAAATGAAAAATCATATTGAATTAAAAAAAAACTTAAACTATGGCATACCAATGGTGTTGTCTAAGTCAAAGTTAAAATGTATTCTAGTCCAAGTAAAACTTACAAGTAAACATTGAGTAATATTTTGCATGACTGTATCTTCACACGGTGAATGCAAGTTTTCAATTGTTGAATATCACATTCATACCTGCATAAAATAGGATAGAAATACAGATAGTTAAGCTTCAACTGTTGTATTTTTGAACTAGTGTGTTTTTGTAGGTAAACTGAACAGAAGATTTTGCCCTCAGAATGCACCAGAATGCAGGAAAACAACCCCATTTTCTAAAAAATTTCCCCGGGGGGCCCCCCGGACCCCCATGCGGGGGGGGGGGGGTATCCCCCCACACACACCCCTATGACAAGTGTGGTTTTACACCCCCAAACAATTGAAAACTTGCATTCACTATGTGAAGATACAGTCATACAAAATATTATAAATATTTTAAAAAATCCACCTCGGCCAGCGTTTTTGATTCTTGGTATTAGTCAAATGTTTACTTGTAAGTTACTTACTATTACGGCAAGCCACTGTCTTGGACACAGAATGTGGCTTTTTTGTGGCTTACTCAATTATTTTACACTGAGCCACAGTGGCTTAGTCATACTACTTCCTAGTGCAAGCCCAGAAAGGGATGGAAAATAAGATCTACAAGAGACCATAAGTGTATGACTAAAATACTGTACTGAGGAATTAGAGGGACACACATTGAATAAAGGCCTAAAGATATCCGTACAGTGCTTGCTAAATGTTGCCTAAGCTGTAGCATAGGGCTTCGATATGCTCACACCCTAGGGTGGACCAACTGGTTTGTTCTTTGTGGTGTCCATCTTGAAAGGGGACACTGCTATGGGATGCATACATCGCCTGGAGGTCATTAGTGTCATTGTTGCACCTGTCTCCTCTGCTCTTATCCGTGTCAACAGCCATGATTTATTCACATTCATATTCACATTCACTCTTGTTTTCAGAGAACTGACTTGTAAACAGCAAATGAGTAGTTTGTGTCACCTGGAAAGTTGCCAGTTGGAGTTTGTGATTGCTGCCAGTCTCTTATTGCCACTTTTTCTTGATGTCAGGAAACCATGTTACTTCCTGTCACTATGCAGTCTTACTCATGCTTTTGCAGAGGAAACATTGCACTACAGATCTGTAAAGACAACGACATGCTCTGTTTAAAAGTATTTTGTAGGATCCGTTTTATGGATGCACTTCTTATGTTGTATTTATGGGTAATTGTGGTTAATAGCGTTTATGTTACTTTCTGTTTTTACAAGAATCTGCATGCATTCCAAATCTGACAAAGAGCTGGTTTTGAAGCATTCTTTGAAGGAACTCTAGGGCTACTCATACTTGTGTTTAAATTTTCTGTGACACAACGGCCTCTACTACTTTGGTCTGGGTATGCACATTGGTCTTTGTTTTTCTTGTCCTCACAGAGTTCTGCTTTTAATTAATTTCAGATTCTTTTTGTCCCTCTTCTCATTCTCTCCTATCATCACATCCTCTCTTGTCTTCTCGCTGCTCCCTCACGGTTCCTTCTCTGCTATCTCTCCCTCTCATTCCTTTACACCAGGCTGATGTTATATTCTGTTCTCCTGCCAGCAATAAGTTCCTCATCACAGCTTGTGTTTCCTCTTATCTACAGTTCTTATATTGGTGTCCGCCACACATGCCCGAGACAAGGAGGTGGTGGTGGTGGGGGGCTGCGGTCAGGCAGCTGATGCTATCGACAGGTGGACATTTCATCATAGAGTTCAGAGGCCCAGTGTGGCCAAAACAGGGCCAGATCGGAAGGGTTGGATAGTGGGATGGGCTGTTTGAACTGTGTATGCCTGTTGCCGTGTAAGCCTGTTGCTTTTTGTTGTTTGAAACATGACATATAATGTAAATCATTTGTCAAAGTTTTCATGTATTTGCTCCAAGGACGAGAGGTGCTTGTGAGTTTATTGCACCATTTAAAATTTTTTTTTTTTTGGTAGAGGCAATGAAGAACAGGGAAGTATGGGAACAAACGGCGGATAAACCAAAGCACAGGCTCACAAAAGCTTAAAATGATTTCGCTGGTGGATATCTGGATGCTTGGGATGCCTTGGATGGCTGCTGTACACTTTTGGCTTTGTCTTTGCAGGGATGAATAGAGGGCTCTGCTGTCGTGATGACAGGCCCCTCCGGGTCGGGCCCTGGCTGGTTGGCAGACTGGGCGCTGGAGGTCGAGACTTCACCTCTTTCATAGAGGTAGAAGCCTGATGTGAGATGCTGGTTTTTCTTGTTCTCTGTACAAAAGACACTCTGTTCTCTGCATATGATGAGCTTTTGGTTACTGTGACATGTCAGGTACAAGTATTCACATAAAGCTTGGAGTCAGGGGCCGGAGGCACCAACTGCATCCCCCACCTTTGTTTGGTTGTTTTGACATGGCTTACAGGAATTGGTGTTTCAGTTATTTTATTTTTTTATTTGACCAGTATTGCTCAATATTAATATGATTAAGATTCATATATTGTTGAACTTGACAGCTTTAGGGTATTAGAGCATTATTCATCTTAATTTTAATGCTTTGTTTCACATGCATTAAATTTCTTGAGGATAAATGCAACATATAAAAGGAAAGAAAAACTAATGCACTGAAGCATTTAGTATACAGTTAAATATTGGCTGGATTAATCTAAACTTCAATATAACCATTGAAAGTTTTATACCACCCTTTACCTTAATAGGTCATCAGTGATCGATGGCTTTATTAACACATGTAGATGGTTTATGTGCTTTTGAGTGCATTTATATGTTTCCAACATTTTGTTTTTATCACAGATATTAGAAATGGGAATCTTTGGTTCCTGACTGTAGGCCACTGTTATGAGATGATTTGAGCAGAAGACGTAGGATTTAGATTCTGACTTTTAGTCACCTTGTGAAGTACAGGTGTCTCAGAAGAGAAGGAGCCGCTATGGCTGTCACAAGAGGTTTCATCATTCCTTGTTCTGCTCCAATACAGCATGGCACAGCTGGCCAAGACAAACGTGAGGTAAACACACTGCTCACTGGACTGTGTGACTCACGCGTTAACATGCTAGCAACAACCTCTGGGGACTCTAATGGATGAGGCTATGGTTTTTTTGTTTATTTCTGGATTATTGAAGAAACTAAGAAAAGCTGTAAACAGTCCAGGAAGATGACAGAACTTTGTAACCCGCAGCACGAAGTGTAGAACCTTTCCCAGGCCATTCGCATGCCCCTCGTGAAGATTCACATAGCCTCTTTGATCCATATGGTATCCTCCCAGCTGGGACGCCAGGGAATGTCAGCGTCCCTTTGAGTCTGCCATTTTAAGTCACACATTCTTTCCTTAAGGACTCACAGGTCCTGACCTTTAGTTGCAGTGGAATTTCATATGCAAAAATGAAAAAGACTCAATAAGCTACTTGAAAATGTTTTTGTTCACTCGTGTTTTTCTTTTTTTTTACCCGCCTTTCATCTTCAAGGTAATGACAGTTGAATCTTCCCTGACCCTTGCTTTCTCTCTGTTCTTTTAAAATCATCGCACTGCATTTCATAAGGGTCTTTGCCTGCCAAGGAGACAAAGATCTGACTGCTCAGTGATAGAACGGCCCTCTCAACTGTGAAATGACCTGATCTTTAGATGCTGGCCATTACCTTTTCAAAGACCAGGGTAATACTGATTGCAGGAAGGGGTTGTGTGTAAAAGTGGGTTTGATGTTTAACTCTTAAGCCGCAGTTATCCCCAGGGTCTGCTTATTCCCAACTCCAACCCATCAACCCCACAACTCTCCTTTCCCTTCCCTCATCTGCCCCGTCGACTCCTACCTCACCCAGTGAGAAGAGGAACAATACTGCATTTGTGCGTCGCTCTGCTTTGGTCTTCTGCTAAACAAATGTTCGGAGGAGGGATACTGGTGGCTAGCCTTGCCCCTCGGCCTAAGTTGATCCCACAGTGATTTCATAAACACTCTCGGCGATCAAAAGAACAATTGACCCTTCACAACAACCTATATGGTAATGGAATTATTTCCACACCAAATTAAGTTCAGCCCCCCCCCCCCAATTTGCTCTCTTGTAGACTATGTTGTTCCTATTGCCAAAAGAGAAACTGTTGTCTTTTGTGCAGGGTACAAACATTTCTGCAGTTCTCTATGTGCTTCATTGACAGAGACATGGCAAGTCCAGTTAATGCTTCTGTTACTGTTGTGGTAATATATATATAAAATATAATATGAAGTTAATTTGGTGTGGAAATAATTCCACTACCATATAGGTAGTTGTGAAGGGTCAATTGTTCTTTTGATCGCCAAGAGTGTTTATGAAATCACTGTGGGATCAAGTTAGGCCGAGGGGCAAGGTTAGCCACCAGTATCCCTCATATATATATATATATATATCGCTCCCGCCAAAAACACCTGTAGTGTGAGCTGACAGTGGGAGGTGTCACCTCACCTCTGGAGCACTCCCGTGGTGCCCTTGAGCAAGGTGCCATTCCCCTTACAAGTTGCTCATTTGGGGCGCTCCACAAAGGGGGCTGCCCGCCACTCCACATCCCGTTGCATGCTTACAGGCCCCCTTGTGTGTGTTTGTGTGTATTACGGGGGCCTGTAGACACTAATATAATACAGTATATGCATGCGTTTGACTAACAAAGATACTAGACTGTGCTATCTTAATTTCATAATAAGTATGTAAAATTAGAAAAAAAAATCCCTCGTTTAGTCGTGCTTCAGGATGCACGGCTTCACTACATCACTGATTTTTAGTAGGTAACCTGATACCGTACACGCATGCTATTGGCTGACAGCTCCATGTGTGCACTGCATTCTGAGACTCAAGGGACGCAACGCACTTCCATGTATTAAAGAAACACTTAAAAGCACTTTAAACAGTCTATAATAGTGTGGGAAAAGGTAATACCCATATAAGGTGGTTTAATATCAGTATGGGGAGGGTTCATAAACGTTTAAATTACCGTAAATACTAAAGTAAATAGTTTGTCGCTACATTGCAGAATTTCTTTTTTTGAGGGTGGTCCTGGAATGCTTTAACTGCAAGTAACGAGGGATTACTGTATACAGTGGGTGTAACAGATTGCCTTAAATTAATTGTGTTCATGGTGATGGAGGTTGTCCCACAGTGACATGTATCAAATCCACTGGGTTGATTGGGTTGGATATGATGGAGATTGAATGGCCAGGTCATATGCTACACTCAGTCCTTAAGACCTTGTTCAGACTAGTCGCCTATATCCATTTTTAGCACATCCAGATTGATGTTGCATATCTCGTGTGTAGTCTGCACACTCGAAATCGGATTTTTGCGGGACAGATTGAAACCACATTCGAGAGGTAGCTTCATGTCGGATAGGGACAGACGCACCTGCAGTCTGAATAGCTCCAAACACTCCGATCGGATATGGCGGACCGTGACGTCATATTCGCAACGCAATAGCAAGGCGCCAGAGAGGTAAAACACAGAATAAGAAATTGACGATGTCTGGTGTGTGTGTGATTTCTCCACCTCTACCAGACAGTGATATCGCCAATACGCTAAGGTAACAAAACTTCACCTTCTTTGTCGTTGTTGTTGCCGCCATCGCAATTATATGACCTCGCACATTAGGCACACTGAAAGATGACTCCGCCCCGACATCTTTGCTGCGGCAACCTGTCAGTTTGGCTGATAATGTGGCCCAGTCTGAACAGAGCCAGATCGCATTTGGACACTTGCTAAAAACAGTGCGAACAGTCATCCCTAAAGATCAGGTATGGAAGGAAATCTGATATGCCTGCAGTCCGAACGGGGCCTAAGTCCATGTGGCCTTGAGGTGTTTAATCAAATGACGACTGGACTTCTGATAAACCACTGGCAAAACCTTGACGTCGTCCTCTGCAACTACCCCAACATTTCTCTCTCTGTCTCTTTACTGTGCGCCTGTACAATAGTCTTGCTCGGCAGCGTTCCAAAAACAGTGTTTGTCCGATCACCACAGCAGCCCCATCACCCTTTTATTAATGTTTGGACGTGGGACAGCGATTGAATGTGAAGATTTGTGTTAAATTGCAGAGAAACAAAACTGAGAATATGCATAAGTAGAAAAAATTAAAAAAATATTTGTTCCTTTTATTCTCAAGTGAATTTGGATAAAAATTCAATCACTGAGCTTCTTCTGATACACACACTAATATGGTATCCAGACTTAAAAGATGCAATGCAATTACGTAGACCTATTGCTTACATAAAATTACATTTGATACCTTTTCGTTAAAAGAAAGACAATTTTTTTTAGATAGGAAAAAATCTTCCATTCTGCAACTCTGAGATTTGAGCACACACACACGCACATAAACTCCCAGTCTCCTCTAGCCTGAGCCCAGCTGCTCTGCCAGAGTAGCAGCATTTCAGTTCCCTTTTGTCCATTCCGCTGACCTCGGAGCCCACTGTGAACACACCTCTACGGGATCTGGCCCTTAGCTGGATGCTTGATGTGGACATTTTGGAGCTGCGGGTCCCCTTCACCCGGGCAACCAGGGCCCTTTGAGCTTTTGCCCCTCACCGTTTGCCCAGCCACTCTTTCCTCCTCATCCAAGTCTTCTTCTTTTCCTCCTCTCTGTGGGATTGGAAGAATGCTTGAGAGACGGCATGTTGTTTTGTACTCACCGCTTGGTTGTGCTGCTGGTGGCCGGCTTCCTATGGTGCACCAAAGCTCAGTCCTATTCACTTTCTCTCCCTCTTTATCTTTTACCTCCCCCAGGGAAGGAGTTCCTGTTTGATCACATTAAGGGTGAAAGGAGGAGATCAGTGGTGCTTTTGACATTCCCACTAGCTTTTGACAGTCTATGAGCTGTTGATCAGTTTGCCTGGCACCAGCAAGTGGCCTCTTTTGAATTTCTCCATTTTCTTTTCTGTTTTTAGGCCAGCCATTGTGACACTTTCTCTATTAGAATGTGTGGGTAGAGCTTAGCAGGACTGCTGCATCATTTCTTATTTCACACATTTCACATATTCTGCATTTACTCCTTTTGAAGAAAGTACTTTGTTTGTCTGCTGTTTAGAATGTTGGCTTTCAAGTGTGCTGGTGATTTTAAGAACGCCAGAACATTCAGACTTAGACTGGTGTAAATGAAATGAATTGTGTTATAAGATGAATCACGGCATGACTTGAGATAATTACTTGCTGTTGAACAGGTAGTGCTCAATAGATGAACTCAATTGGCTCCGTGAGTTTGTTTGTAATTTGAATTGTTCGTAAGTCGTTCTATAAATGCCATTTGAGGTCATTTAATGTCATTACTACGCTAAATATGAAAGTACTATTCCCTAAGACTCACCAGGAACAATAACAGGACATAAAAACAACAAATATCGAAATAAATACTGGTAAAGGTCATTTCAAGTTAAGTTGTTCTTGATTATACATCGGTTTTCCCCCCAAAAATACATGGAAAAATAATAACTGTTTACATCATTTTCACTCGACTTTACGTCTGTCCGCCACAAATAGATGACTCTTAAAATTACTAGAAAACCATTAAATCCACATATCATGTTACTGAATGACAAATAAGAAGGAAAATATATGCAATGCGCCTTCACACATCAACGCTCGTGACTTCACCTCATCGTGGATTTTTGGTAGTCAGTCACACAATACCATTCTATTGGCTGACGGCATCCGGAAGAGCGTTACGTTCCGTGAGTCTCGGACCTACGTGAAACACAAATGTGCTTTAAATGGTCGATAAGAGTGTGGGAAAAGGTAATACAGATCGAAGGTGGTTTAATATCAGTATGGGGAGGATTCATAAACGTTTACATTACCGTAAATAATTAGATAGTTTGCTGCTCCATCGTGGAATTTGTTAATTGCGTGTAGTTCCTGGAACGCATTAACCGCGAGGAACAAGGGCGTACTATAATCGTTAAAATACATACATGTAGTTCCAATATCAACCGTTGAGTGTATCACTTGTGATTGACGTGATCGTAAAAATCACAACCAGGTTTATAAACGCATTCAACAACAGCTAGAGTCAACTGCTGTTGATAATTCACTGTATGGTACTGTAGCATGTAGCATGTATCATCTGACTTACCTTTAGAGTGAAGGAGGAGGGGAAGTTTATTGTTGGTTAGAGGCAGAGTTGTCATCAGAGAGAAGGTCACCACTACCATCATCATCACTAGCCTTTGCTTTATCATCCACAATAAACAGTAAAGTAGGAAGTAAAGGTAGGAAGCCTGATGCTCTGAGATGCTCAGAAAGACAACAACAAATAACAGCAAGAGGGGGAGTTTGAGTGTTGGAGATACGTGAATGCAGCTGTGCTGCTTAGCGGCAATTGTGGCAGAAAGGGGAACCGCAGGTCAATCGTCAAATATGGAGACACACGTTTGTTCGTATCTCCGAATGCTTGTGAGTCAAATGTTGAGGACTATCTGTACATTTTTTGTCACAATTCATTATTCTGGTATGTTGTGCCCTTGCAGGTTCTTGGCATTTTTTAATAAAGTACATGCAGTGGGGTATGGCAATTTAAGAATTTTTAGAGGCTTGATTATACACCAGTAAAATTGGGGGAGAAAGTGAAAGGCTTTGTGAAGAAGGCCTCTGGAATCTTGTTTTATTTATGCCAAATATGCTTTGCCACAATTAACCAACTACAGCCACACTGAATGTCAATTTGGGTCATTTTCTACCCTCACAAAAGCTCAGGACTTAGACCCCATGAAGCAGAAAAAAGCTGATGTAATGGGTTTAAGAAAATCTCCTAGGGGAGTCAAACCTCACCCACACAACCCCAACCACCCTGTCCTCCCCGCTCTGTCCAAAGTCCCTCCCACCCATATCCACCATCATCCAAACCCCTCTAAGCTAGTGACCACCTTTTTGGCTGTAACGCAAATGTGGTCACTTTGATTCCAAATTGCAACAGGTTTGAAACTCGGTCTCAGTCAGTAGGAGTTTGATCTTTTGGATAACAGAAAGTGATGGGAACTAAAAGAGCAAAATTATCCTCTGATTTAGTATTTAGGGTGGGGGAAGGGGAGCAGGAGATGAAGGCAAAGGGACAAGGGAGAAAAGGGAGGGAGAGAGGGAGGGGGTAGAGAAAAAGAAATCCCAGCCTTGGCACACACACACACACACACACACACACACACACACACACACACACACACACACACACACACACACACACACACACACACACACACAGAGTCTGTGTGCAGCATAAAGCACAAAAGAAACCTGTAACGCCTCCAGATTCCTTCTAGTCGAGTATCAAAGACATGCTTTGCTTTAGAATAAGAGACTAGTGGGTAAAATAGGACTGAGTGAGGCAGTGAACCCAGCACCGGCTCGGTTGGGTGCTGCGAGTTAATCTCTGATAGAATTTTTCCCCCCTTCTTCTTCACCTCCTCCCCCTCTTTTGGGGATATCGGTATTACTGTGTAGCTGAATGGAGGGACTTGTCTAACCTGATCACTGGTCAGAACAAACAGGGAGAGGCTCTGAAAACACAGGCAGAGTGGTTGTTGCTTTCAAGTTCAGCGACAGGGTAAACCCAGTCACTTAACGTTCCTCCCGTGTTGAGATTAAGTCAAAACGTTTCTCAAATGAAGGCTTGTGCTGACTACAGTTCCAAATAAACTTTTTTAAAGTTTAAACCTTTTTTTTTTAAACTCTGGATTTTTGTTAATTTGCCAAAACTCATCTTTGGCTTTGTATTAGAACATCCACTTTAGATCTTTGTGTTAATAATTTAGTTTTTTTCCAAATTTCAGTGTGATGTCTTTATTAAATTTTTTTTGAACAGCACTTTTTCTCACTGTTGAAGCTCTAACAAAATATTGTGGTCTTTTTTTCTAATTGAATAAATTAAGTCACAATCGCTGTCAATTAATTTTCTATTGATCCACTACTTGAGGCCCCCTCACTCTTCACAACTAACCTATATTAATTTAGACTGATTATCAACTTTAAACGCTCATAGTGATTATTAATTTGATTTTGAGTTTTGAAAGCAATTTCTGTAATGCAATATTATTTATTGGTCAGACACATGTCTACATAGATTTGAAGATACTAGCCATGCCATTATATTACTGAACATCCCCTATGTGTCTATGTGAGCACATACAGCACATCCAGGTTATCAGTGTATTGCTTGATTTTTATCCTTGAAGCTACGACAAAGAAAGCATTTGACAGATGTGTTTGGCGATTTGTGGTTGTACCTTAAAGAGTAAAAAAAGTAAAACTATAGTTAAATCTCCTTGTGACATTTAAAGGGACAGTATATATATATATATATATATATATATATATATATATATATATATATATATATATATATATATATATTACGACTGAAAGGGTGAGAGGGACTTTTTTTAAAATATGTATATATATATAATCTATATATGAGTGAGTGTCCCTCTCACTCTTGTGGGGTGGTATCTGTGTGTCATCCTCAAGCTCAGGTCCTCTACCAGAGGCCTGAGAGTCTGAGGGTTCTGCGCGGTATCTTAGCTGTTCCTAAGACTGCGCTCTTCTGGACTGAGGCTTCAGATGTTGTTCCAGGAATCTGCTGGAGCCACTCTTCCAGTTTGGGGGTCACTGCCCGAAGTGTTGCTACTGCCACGGGGACCACATTAACCTTGACCTTCCACATCTGTTCCAGCTGTTCTTTCAACCCTTGATACTTCTCAATCTTTTCGTGTTCCTTTTTCCTGATGTTGGCTTCAGCTGGAATGGGCCACATCTATCACCACTGGTCTCTTCTGCTCTTTGTCCATCACCACTATGTCCGGTTTGTTAGCCAGCAGCTGTTTTTCAGTCTGGAAGTTAAAGTACCACAGGATTCGTTCTCAACCACCTTCGGTAATATGTCCCATTGGGATTTGGGTACTTCTAGTCCATACTGGGTACAGATTTTCCTGTACACTATCACAGCTACTTGGTTGTGCCTTTCCATGTATGCTGAGCTGGCGAGCATCTTACACCCTGCTACCACATGCTGGACTGACTCTGGGGCTTCTTTACATAGGCTGCACCTTGGGTCAGATCTACTGTGGTAGATATTGGCCTCTATTGCCCTTGTACTTAGGGCCTGTTCTTGTGCTGCCATGATCAGTGCCTCTGTGCTGTCTGTCAGTCCAGCTTTATTCAGCCGTTGGTAGGTCTTCTTGATATCAGCCACTTCCTCTATCTGACGGTGGTACATGCCGTGTAGGGGCTTGTCCCTCCATGTTGTCTCCTCCTCCTCCTCTTCCTCCTCAGGCTTCTGCTGTCTAAGGCATTCACTGAGCAGTTCATCTGTTGGGGCCATCTTCCTGATGTACTCTTGGATTTTTGATGTCTCATCCTGGACAGTGGCCCTGATGCTCACTAGTCCTCGGCCTCCCTCTTTCCGCTTAGTGTACAGCCTCAGGATGCTGGACTTGGGGTGAAACCCTCCATGCATGGTGAGGAGCTTTCTCGTCTTGATGTCTGTGGCTTCTATCTCCTCCTTTGGCCAGCTTATGATCCCAGCGGATATCTGATGACTGGCAGTGCATACATGTTGATGGCTTGGACCTTGTTCTTGCCATTCAGCTGACTTCTCAGGACTTGCCTTACTCTCTGGAGGTATTTGGCTGTGGATGACTTCCTTGCGGCCTCCTCATGGTTGCCATTAGCCTGTGGGATTCCAAGGTATTTGTAGCTGTCCTTGATGTCTTCTATCCTGCCCCCTGGTAGGTCAACCCCTTCAGTTCTGATCATCTTGCCTCTTTCTTGATACCACCCGGCCACATTTGTCTAATCCAAATGACATCCCTATGTCGTCGCTGTAGATCCTGGTGGTGTGGATCAGTGAGTCAATTTCCCGCTCATTCCTGGCATACAGCTTGATGTCATCCATGTAGAGGAGATGGCTGATTGTTGTCCCACTTCGGAATCGGTATCCGTAGCCACTCTTTGTGATGATGTGACTGAGGGGGTTCAGGCCTATGCAGAACAGCAGTGGTGATAGTGCATCCCCTTGGTATATGCCGCACTTGATGTTAACTTGGCCAATTGGCTTGGAGTTAGTCTCCAGGGTTGTCTTCCACTTCCCCATTGAGTTCTTGATGAAGGCTCTTAGTGTCCTGTTGATCTTATACAGTTCCAGACATTCCAGTATCCACGTGTGTGGCATTGAGTCGTAGGCTTTCTGGTCATCGATCCAGGCGTTGCACAAGTTGGTCTGCCTATTCTTACAGTCTCTGTGTACTGCTCTGTCCACCAGTAGCTGGTGCTTTATATATATATATATATATATATATATATATATATATATATATATATATAAATAGAAATCATCCTTGAAGAAGTCTAAATTAATATGCACCAGTTCTGAGAGGAAAGCGCTCTGCCTCCGATTCTCTCCACACTTCTGTGTCGGTTTCTTTTGAAGGTCAATACATTAGACACTAAACTACGAGGTTAATTGGTGGTGATTAATGAAAATGTATTTTTCATGTGGTTTATTGATGCCCCTCTATTTGACTCCTTCCCCTGAGTTCTGCATGACCTTAGCCGGCTGATCTGGAAATGATGTAGGTGAGCACTTCCTCTGGTGTAGTTGGAGACCCAATAAGTGTTTCCGAAAGAAAACAAGTCAGAGGAGGCAGAAATCTGAAACCGGTGCTAATGCTGCTTCTCTACTACCCACCTCCCTTTTAACTCTGTGGCCAGGGGAGAAAGCAGAGATATGAAGGGAAGGGGGAGTTTCTCCTACTGTACCAAACCTAGTATCCCTGCAGACATGTGTGTGAAAAAGTGTATAAGTAAACTCCTGCTCACATTGTTGTTAGGGAGCTACAACAGTCAGCAAACCCTGCAGAATAATCCAGTGTTCTGGTTAGTAGAGCCTGGTTTAACCACGCCCTGAGAGACACCACCATGCATGGCCTAAATGGGTTATTTGCGCAATCTTGGTGTGAAAGTTTATTCAAGTTAGATGTGTGTGAGGACAATATGAGCCTGACCTTCAAAGAAAGCCTCAACGATCTCCCATCAGAGGTGAGGAGGCACTACAACACTCCTGTCCTGCTTTAATTGTGAGACAACAACACACACTTGCGTCTATCAGTGTGAGAATTGGCTGCGGGAGAGTACACAGTCTCCCTGATTTCAAATGGGGGCCCTCCTTGTTGATCTGCCAGGGCCACTGTGCATATTTTTGATAGCTGGCTTTTGCTCATGTGTAGTGTTTATCATTCCCTTCACCTATTATCTAATAATATTAGGGTTTAGTTGGTGTCACTTTGTGTTCGGAGCCAGCTGCTTACCTTGAACATGTGTGAGCTGCACAGGGTACACAAGGTAAATCCAAACAAAAGCTACATCGGAGACCAACTGCATCATCCAAATAACTTTTATTCCAGATCACTTTGCTGATACAAATGATTAATTATTCTTTATCATCATGAAGTGAATTTAAGCAAAACTGCAGCATTGATACAATCAATATCATCCACATGTATCAGACAGAACTGAATCTGGTTTTGCAACCCAAGAAGATTTTTATTTGTTGTTTCTAGAGTAAACCGGAATCTGTTTTTGGTTTTGATCATCAGCTTGGCCTACTATAGCAGCTTGTAAATTATGTACTGAACTACGAAGAGAGTGTTCAGGAAGGGTTGTAGCTGATTAATTGGATTAAGTAACTACAGTAATCAGTAGTTAAAGAAATATAATTTTCTAGTCGCTTCCCATTGGCTCGCTGGTATGAGTCTGTTCTCTGGAGGAGGAAGTGCTAAGCCACGAATGAAACTACTGCAGTTTTTATCTGATGTGAGAACCTCAGCAGTTTGAGCCATTACACCTGAGACCAACTGCTGTAAAGGACAAAAGCTAATGCCAGCAGTTCTGCGTAATGTATCTTCTTCTGTCCACCATCGTGCTAAAGTTTGGACTAGGCTGCTGCCATGCTGTCCATGCCCAGAGGGAAGGGTGGGAGCGAGATGAGGAAGGGGAGGCAGGGCACCGTGGGCTGTCTTTGCTCTAATCCCATTCCAGCAGGCCGAGCAGCAGGAGCTTGTGCTGCATTCCGCAACAGTGGGGGCTTTGTGGGTGGGGAAGGTGGTGAGCAACATTCCTCCATGGCCGAGGCCATTAAAGATTCCGCACAACATCAAAGACCACTCAGAGCCAAGGTGTTGATGACTGCAATCCTCCCCTCAGTCCACTTATAGCAACATCAAGCTCTCAGGCCTCTAACACGCAGGCGTACAGAGTGGGTCGACTGCACCAGGTATGCACACCCTCCAGCCCCCCCGTGGCCCCACCGACTCAGCAGCCGTTCCACAGCAGCATTAATCATAACTCATTAAGCAGTGACATTGACTTTATATGATCAGGGGTGATCAGGAGTGAGGTGGACTGGGGGGAAGATGTCACTGATATTTGGGGCAGTTCTGACAGTGGACCTAATCTGACCACACAGACAGTGGATGTGGTGAAGAACAACAGCTGAAGATGTGTTCGGTTAATGGTGATCCTGAAATTAACAGACATTTAAGTGATTGGTTCTTTGGTGACATTAGGCTTCAACAAATTTCAGCCTTTCTTGTTTTTTTAGGTTATCTTAAACGTATTTTCTTCGGTTTTTGTGATTGGGCTCATACGAAAAACTCCTATTGAAGTTTTGTTTGTCCAGAAGGTAGCTCACAAACTAGCCTCAATCATAAGGAGTCTTGTCTTTTGACTTTGAGTGACTCCTATGATATGACCTGAGAGGGGAGTGGTGGTGGTGGTGGGTCACTCCACTTGGAGCATATCTCACCAACAATGCATATTAGGAACTCTAGACTGGTGATGCATAAATCAGCCCGAAGTCATTGTTCCATTTGGTAAATTAGTATTTTTCAGTTGTCATTTGAAAGATGATTAGGCTCACCAAAGAGACGGGGGAAGGGTATTTTTATGCAGATTTTAGTTTTTTAAGACAAAACAAACATAATTTTCCTCAAAAGGACAGCAGTCTCCTACCCATAGAGACAATGCATTTGTTAACTGTTGTTTTATCTTTGTGCATAGCTGATGTGATCTCTTCATGGAGAACGGAGAGCTTATTTCCACCACCACCACACCCACTCTCTTTTCCAAAATGGTGGCATCCAGCGCAATGTTGACCCCTGAACTTTGTTGGTCTGTCCTTTGTTCGTATCAGTTCGTGTCACTCTAGTTTTTAAGGACTAAAGAGTTGAAAGTAACACCAGACACACATACAAACACACAGACATACAAACACACACACACACACACACACACACACACACACACACACACACACACACACACACACGGCAGAAGTCACTCGCAGTGAGTTAATAGAGTCATAAGCTTGGCGTCCTGCTCAGTGTTATAGCTGTCAACCCCAGAGCTTTGTGCTACATATCGGGACATTTACATGTTATTAGGTGTCCTCTGCCAGCATCCCCTGCTCACACTGAAACTGTGACACTTGTTTGCTTTGCCAGTTGCTATGAAGACAGGTGTGGAGGCGATTTTCAGGGAGGGTTAAAGAGGGGGCAGAGCCAACGAGAGGTGATGACTGTAGTTCGGCTTGGATCACAAAAACGACTCCCAGACTACGCAGCCCATCCTAAAGTCAAACTGTGTCTTCAGTCACTTGGTGGTGTTCATTAATTCACTTTGGAGAAGTGTAGGCAGTCCACATTGCAAAAGTACAATTGATAGTTATAATTTTTAGCTTTTTTTACTTTATCTATTTACAGTACATTAGACTGCCAAAAAGAAAAAAAAATGTTGGACTAACTTGTTTAATTGTTCCTTTAGTCCCAGTGGAGAAGACAAAAGAGAGGAAGTCTTCATTATTTGAGAGGAAACCCAGTGGTATCCCTTTACAGTGATAATGTTACGGGAGAAGGAGTGTTGGCCCCACCTGTAGGGCCCTCCCAGCTGCTCAGATGTAACTGGATCCCACTTCTTCTCTCCTCAAGGCTACCAGCTCTCTTTGAAGTTATTTCTAGTGCTGGGAAAGAGGAATAGCAAGTGACCGAGAGGGGCGAAGAGTGACTCAGAGAGTCAGACTCAGGCCCCGTCCACACGATGACGGATTTTTTTAAAACGCAACTTTTTTGTTGCGTTTACGCCTTCCGTCCACACAACAACGCAGATATCCGGAACGATGAAGCAACTTTTCGAAAAAGCTGGCCGAGGTGGATTCTCGTGTGGACGGTGCATCCACAACTTTTAAAAAACGCTGACGTCTTGCCTGCGACGAAAACCTCTGTGACGTCATATTTATGGGCCCGTGTGTTGTGACAACAAAACACGGAGGATTCCTATTGGATAAAGTTTGACTCAATACTGCCACCACATGGTTTGGCATGCTTATAGGAGTCTTCGAAAACAATGTCGTGTGGACGCGAATCGTTTTCGATGCGTTTTTAAAAAGTTGCATTTTTTTTAAAAATCCATCATCGTGTGGATGGGGCCTCAGAGTCAGAGAGTGTGTTGGGAAGTGCTTTTTAGTACACAAATACAAGCTTATTTGTGTATGCTATACATAGAAGGCTTCTATTTTCTTGTGCTTGCAGGCTTACAGTGGACCATGATATGTGATATATCAAGTAATTTAGTCCATTTTAAGTTTGAGTTACGCTTAACATTAGATATGGATGGAAAACAGGTGGATTGACTGGTTCCAAATCATTGCGTGTCCGTGAGTGGTTATTTGTCTTTCGTGTGGTTAGCAATGTCAAGACATCTCTCCGCCTAATGGCCAGAGTTTGTTGGGATAGGCTCCAGCAACCCCCGTGACCCGCAAAAGCAGAGGAAACCGCATGGAAAATGAATGATTGGAAAACCAACCTCCTGGTACTTTAAATTCATGAAATAGAACAACTTTAGTGTAAGTCTATTGAGCAACAATCCTTAAAAATGTTAAATTCTACAACCTAGACGGATTACAATGTGTCTAGTATAATATTTAATTAAGTTAATTATAATGATGTAATAATGAGAAATTCATCTTTTAACAGCATGAACACAAATGTTACTTTAAATTACTTTGAAACCCACCTGGTCTCATTTTGTCAGAGACAATCCTGAGAAAATCCTGACCAGATGGCTCATGTGTTAAAACTGAGGGTAATGGTAATACTAACCTGTCTGATGTCAAGGATACTCCCAGTAGAATGGCCTAGTGAGATATGAGGTAAGCACTAAACCAAGCCTGTGCCAGAAGCTTGACGTCACAGAGCCTGAACTAAAAATGACATAGCCCGTTCATCAATGGTTCCTTAGGGTCATCTTTTGGATTAATGATCTTTGTTAGACCTCAATTTCCTTCTAAGGTTTCAAGGGTTCATCCAGTTTTTTGGTCGGCCAATAGGAAAGGTGTGATAATTGACATGTAAGCATGTGAAAAAGTAAAGGAGGATGAACAAAATATGATGGAGTTCAGGAAAATATTACTTTTGACTAGTCAGAAGGCGGTGATGTCCTCATGCTGCAGGGGCTGGTGATAATGTGTTGTCAGCATTTCACATATTTATGTTTTTTGGGGGGTTTTTTGAGTTAGGCTTCAGCTCCCCGTGACCCGCTACAGCGGATGAAGCGGTAGAAAATTAATGAATGAATGAATGGGGTTTTTTTTTGCTGAATATTGTTTGATATAACATCTGTTCTAATATCAATTTGCAGTGGCTATGAGTAGAACTATACTGATACCAGAAGAACTATGAATAACGTTAATTAAAATATTTGTATTATTTTATCTCAAAATGATTGATTTTTAGAAATCTGTTTCAATCTGCAATTGATTAAACCTTCCGATAAGTGGATGACACTTTTCCTACTTTTGTCAAACCACCCTTGTAACCTCTTGTTGTTGAGGTACACAATCTGCTGCCTAATAATGACCTTGTTTCCCGATGTTTTTGTGGTTAAAGCTCTGTTTCCAGTGTAGTACTGGCTATACTCTTTTGTTCTTTTGACTTCTCTTTTGTTTCTATTGCAAAAATTGCCTGGTAACTAATATTTTTTAAATTTTGTTTATAACCTGCTTTGTTGTGGTTCCAAGCGAGCCAAACAGATAATAAAGAATCACGTGAAATGTTACAAACTGTTGGTTGGTCAAGATCCAGGATGAGTATCATGCAAAACACACACTAACAACAAAGTCAATTTAGCACCCGTAAGTAGCAGCTAAGTTAAAGTGCAGCTGGTACTGCGCAGTGAAAATGTGCCTGTTGAGTGTTTTCCTTAAAAATTGTAACGTTTGTCTGCTGGAAAAAAGGATGAAGCCGACACTTAAAAAACATTTTTAACGATGGTAAAAACTTGTTAAAATGCACTAGTTCGGATGAAAAATGGGACATTATGAGGACCAGAGAGACACCGCAGCTCCCAAAGGACACAGTCTGTGGCGTGGGATGAGATACACCCACCATCCACATAGCCCTGAACACAGCCACACTCCTCCACGGCTGGCAAGACTGGTGCGTTATTCCAGGAAGAAACTCCCCCCATCACTGCATAGACGGGGAGGTTGGAGCCGAATGATGGGGAGGGTAAAGTTTAGGTTGAGGTGTTGGTGGGAAGGGCCGTTGGAGGTTCGGCTGTTCTAAAAGCTGGGGGAGGTGGAAGGGATGCTTCTTCACAGCGGTGAACGAGTTCACGGTGAGCATACGGTCAGTGAGAGATACCACTGAGTTACCCCTCAGTCACCCGTGATGTGTGTCAGACTACACAACCAACACACCCCTGAGCTCAAACAGTGAGATAAGTAAACACATGCATGGCACTGGGGAAACAGATGGGTGTGAGGACTGGCGCCCTGCCCAGGTTTTTCTTCTTGTAAATTGTGTTTGCATGTGAAATGGGTGCCAGCTCTTCTTCAGAACTTGATTCTGATCAACAAATCTGTCCAGTTAATCATTTCACAAACCTCACAAAAACACTCACACAGGTTTGTCTTGATTGTGATAACAGCATCTCATCCTTTGACCTAGATGCCAGTACAAGAATTAGTGGAACCCAGTTCTGGGTAAAATGCTTGTCTGGGATTTCTTCAGTGTTTTTAGAGTTGATCTTTCAAGACCTTGCATACAAGTATCTATATATAAGTTGCCTTTATAAATCTGTTTAGCTCAGGGATCATCCTTCTCCCAATTCCGCCTACATGTCTTTTGATGTTTTGAGCTCATGTGTTGTAGCAGTGATGCTGTTCTATGAGTCGCAGCAAGGCACTATTTCACCAAAATGAACATAATATGTCCTCAAGACTTTCCTAAGACTTTCCTAGCTGGTGTTAAAAACAAGAGAGCATAGTTTTCATAAAACTTCCATATCACAAATAAAGCATTTAAATAGACTTGATGGTGTGTTATTGTTCAAAAAGAGCATAGTTGGCACATCTTAAAATATGTTAAGAGGTCTATGAAGAAGTTAAGCTGAAAAAACAAACTTGTGAATGATTACTTTTTATTTTGACCTTTACTACTTTCATGTTGAAGTGTAAGTGAGAATCTAAAAACATCTAAAAAGCCCATGCTTACACTGATTTATAACTCTTTCACGCATATAGAACAATGGCTGCATGGAGGAAGACTGCTTTAAGGGTGTGGAGGGATGAGGGAGCAACGGGGATTTGTAACCGGGGCCACTGATGATTTAGAGGCAGAGAGGAAAAGGGGGTGTGCGTGTGGGGAAGGGGATGCAGAAGTGGTTGTTGTATGATCAAAGGCTCAGTCAATTGTGTCACAGGCAGATGGAGAAGAATAGCCTTGGATGGTGTGACTTGCATTTTGATTTTCTTTACAATTTGGGGGGCAGGGGGTCAAGGGCAGTGGTGGGACTTTTTTGGAGAAGTTTTGCGTTTTGATCCCATTACCAGCTGTTATCAGATTGCTTGTCTGTGGATGATTTAGACACAATCACATAGGACTGATAAGATTCACAAAGCCACAAGTCTTTTTAGAAATTCATTTGGTGATGTGCTACAAAGATAGTTAAACCTTTACTTTCTGTTTTTTATCTATATGAAAATTCTAATTTCTTCACGACAATCTGAATTAAGTAAAAAGTGAGAATGCATCTTTGAACCTAGACAGGATTCCTATAGTGGAAGGTTACTAGGATCTGTCATTCTAAAAAAAAAAATAATTCTGCATCCAGATGTTGGTCTTGATCATTAATGGATAGTTCCTTGTCCATGCCCTGAATCTCCAAAGAATCTCAATTAAATCGATCCATAACTTTCTTAGTAATCTTGCTTGCAGGAAATCAAACAAACCAACACTTTCATAAACAATATTTCCTTTTTGGATGTGATTACAATGAAATGGCGAATACACCTCTTAATGATTAATAGCAACAACAACCGTATGCATGTCATTGTAACTATATCATAATACAGTAGCCCTAGCGCATGCGCGCATCAACGCTCGCTACTTTGCGTCATCACGGATTTTTGGTAGAAAGTCATGTGATACCATACACGCATTCTATTGGCTGACGGCATCCGGAAGTGCTCTCTGTTCCGTGATTCTCGGACATACGTGAGACACAAAAATGCTTTAAACAGTCGATAAGAGTGTGAGAAAAGGTAATACAGATAGAAGTTGGTTTAATATCACTATGGGGAGGGTTTAGAAATGTTTTAATTACCGTAGATAATAAGATAAATAGTTTGTCGCTCTATCGCAAAATTTGTTAATCGAGTGTGGTTCCTGGAATGCATTAACCGTGAGAAACAAGGGCGCGCCGTATATCATTGTAGCGAGGAAAATCACGTGAAACAGCATCTCATGTTGGCGAGACATTCATCTCCAGGTGTTTCAGCAGAAAGGTGTAAGGGTTGTAAGGGGGTGTGGCCACACTGAGTGACAGTTTGAAGTTCAAGCTCAAGCCAAATCTCCTTGAGTGTGCAGTCCTTGAAACGTGATAGTCATGTGAAAGACTGCGCCTCCAACAGGCTGTGCAGAACAAGAGCCGCCACCTTGTGGTACCTCAGTGGCACAAGAGGACACCCAAAAGCCCAGATACAGGAAATCAAAATTGAACAAGGGGCTGTTTCCAGTGGCCTGAGCTTGTCTAATTTGAAGGCTTGCAGTTTCTGTCGTTTTCTGCGTGCGTGTTTGTGCATGTGTGTGATGGCACGTTTGCATATGTGCTTGTTACTCTCCTTTGTGAGTAAGGCCAATGGCCATGACCTACTTCAGTCGATCACCCCCTCCACCCCTACCCTCATCCAAATCAAGCTTCTTTTCCTGCTCCCCATCCCCACCTCCATCAACACCATCATCAACATCTGACAAAAAAAAAAAAAATCCCTGTCTAGAGATAATGCAAGGGCCAGCCTCTAAAATAACAACATGGTCCACAACAACAACAACACTGCCCCATTTGGTGTGCAAGACTTTCCACACAATGGCCCAGTGTTCAGGACCCAGGGGCACAGGCGGGGCTCCCCTTTGCCATCCAAGCTATTAGACAAGCATAGGAGAGGGGTTGGAATCACATAGCGAGCAGCACTCCCCTTCCTGGCATTCATTTATCTGCACTTGCTTCACCCTCCTCAAACGGTATCACACCAAATGCTACCTCAGTTGACTTGGATGAGTGTTGTGCCTCAGAAGATTGTCATGAGTTTGGAATGACAATGTAAGGGAGGGACAAGTTGAGAAACACAGGGTGAATGGAAATCTGACTAGGGCATGCTCTTTCATCTTTGACTCTTCCCCCAATTTTCACATTCTCAAAAGGCTTATAGGGAAATTGTGCTCTGAAATGATCATATACCTCACCTGTGCTGCCTCCGTATTCCTGTCTGCCCTCGGCTAATATATAGCCTACTATTATTCAGAGCATGGTGCCTCTGCTTAACTATGTTGACAAGAAAAGACAGGTTTGAGAGACAGCACAGGAAGGTTATTTAAGTGCTCGTGGCCAAATTGTCAGCATCCTTGAGATTTGTGAAATTATATTTTGTGAAAAGTCAGTCTGGCTTTGGTTGACAGAGACCTCATCATTACTTTTTTGAGGAGATGGTTAAATTATTTTTGAAGGACAGACATTTTGGTTCAAAACCTGAACTTGTCTTTTCATATCTCTTTATAGTCACATTTTTCGTGGTTGTGGCAGCGTGAGGAGGAGGATACAATCATGAGAACTTCATCTACAACACTGACAGAATAGGAACTGAACTGTGAATCTACATAATGGCACACGTTCTTTCTCTGACTCTTCAGTAGGTCACTTGATTTGCATTTGACCCTTTTACTCTTGGCCAGGTCCTTTCCAAATACCCTTTAGGTTAGAGGCTTGACCCCTGAGCCTTGTGGCACTGAAGTGACGAGGCACCTTCTGAGTATCTCTTCAATTGGCCTGGTGCATGACTAACCTGCTCCCAGTGTGTTGAAGTGGGGTTCACAGGTCATCGGTCACCAAAGAGAGAAAGGTATCTTTGGGTCATCAAGGGCGGCCCAGGGGTCATGGTAACCAAGGGCTAGCTGCCATGGTGCTGGATGGTTGGGGATACTGCGGTCATTGGGTTAATAGGATAAGTGGCCTGCAGGTCAGTTTTGCCCAGTTTAATACAGGAGCTTGTCTTTACTCTGTTGCTGGGGTGGGGAATGAATCTGGGATACAGTTTTAATCCATTCATTGAAAGAATGCAGACTTGATTGTAATGAAAGAACACCTCGGGGTAGTCTTATTCCTGGTCTCTGACTCTCTTGTTGGTTGGACTGTGTGTGGTTTGCTGCTGATATCCACTTTCTAAGTCAATAAAAGGAGATATTATTGTGCTTTCATTGCAAAACCATAATAGGACTGGTAACGTGTTAAACATTTGCTGCAGCGAGAGATTTAATGCACCCTTAAGTAGAAATTCAGCGAAAATCTGTCTTATCAGCTGATCCCTGATCGCAACCAAATCCCATTTTTGCTTATGTGCTGCTATTCTTTGAGAGATCTATTCTGATGCTCTGTGTTTAGCTCCATCATGGTTTTGCCACACACAGCGAATACTTCAGAGACAACTAATGCTCTTAAGCTCTTATGTTTCGTTATGGAACATGGGTGACAATTGGATTATAAATGGTGGAACTCACACAGAGTGGGGGCAGCTTTTCATGTTTGCTTTTGCTTCATGAACTCAAGGTACAAAATGCTATGTATGAATGTGACTGCTATGAAACGTCTTCAGAGCTTTCAACATGTGTTTTGTTGCACTATTGGTGTTAGAATATTCATTGCAACGCTAAATGGAACAAGATGGTGTTAACCGTGATCGCCTTTAAAATTCACAGTAACTAATCCCTTCTGTCTTCTTTCCAGATGCATCCTTTGGGACTATGTAATAATAATGATGAGGAGGACCTGTACGAGTATGGCTGGGTTGGCGTGGTGAAGCTGGAGCAACCAGAGCTGGACCCCAGTTGTCTCACCGTGCTGGGAAAGGTAAAGAACTAGGTCTTTATTGGTTTATGTTGTGATGGTGTGGAAATGCAAGTTGCCCTCATAATGTGTACCCTTTCTTTTTAAACGTCCCATATTATGCTTTTTTTAATTCATGTCATTCAGCTGCCAGATGTCCAACTGTACTGCATATGAAATGTGTTGCCTCATAGTGATCCATAGTCCTCAACATCTTTGATTGAATATTGATAAATTCTCTTCCGCTCTTAAGAAAATCAGTTTTAATTGGGCGTAGCTCTCAGCTCCCTGTCTCCTCTCTCCTCCCCCCTCTGAGCTGCGTCGATCAACCCCTCCCTCCCCCGTACGTTCACGTGCTTGTGTTTACTTGCATCACTCGAATGCAACTGCATTACAGATCCATCGATTGGCATTGTCTGGAACTTTTTTAACTTTCAGTAACTATGTATATCACTCTATTTCTTCTCGTATTTTCCACTCTTGTTTGCGCGCACACACACACACACACACACACACACACGTTTGAAGTGGACCCAACTAGTTAACCAAATGCTAACTGAGTTCAATAGCTTTTGAGGAACTTTCAGTGTGTAGCTCTGAAGTAGGATATTACAGCACGTCTGTTTTATTTTGAAAAATTATTCTCTGATTCCCTGTAACATCCGTCTATGTCACTGGTCCCCAACCCGGTACCGGGTCGCGTAACATTAGGTACCAAGTGGCACAGAAAGTTTGACTTTCTTTTTTTCTTTATTGATTACCGGTCTAAAGATGTTTTATTTTGAAAATTGACATCTGTGCGGAATGACGAACAGACGAATGTGTGCGTCTGTCCTGCTTGACAGGTCTCAGTCACGTGACAGGTTACCAGCCATTACCCCAAAATTAAGCGCCCACAACTGCACCAGTGTTCTGGATAAATATTGAGGCAGATTATCCTAAGATCGCCCAAAAAATATTGAAAACCCTGCTTCCATTTCCAACCTCCTGTCTTTGTGAATCGGGATTTTCTGCTGTGACTGTGAACAAAACCAAACTGCAGAGTAGACCTGACGTCAGGAACACACTTCAGGTGTAATTGTCTCGCGTTACCCCTAGTTCAGCGGTCCCCAAACCGACTTATTCACCCTTTTATTGGAAATGATCAGTATTTTTCCTACATTGAATGCACTGATTGCAAGTCGCTACATTTCAAAATAAACCTCATCGTTGCAGTCACTTGAATCGAGCTTTTATAATTATTCCAGTTATTTCGTTTACAGAGATGTTGATTATCAATTTATGTAGGAAAAGGTTATTTATTATCTGTTGATGTCTGCGTTTTGCAAAGAACCACTGCGGATGATTTATTATTTGACTACAGCTGTCCTGGCGTCATTAACTATTATCAAGCAAATGAAGGCCGGCCCATGAAAATATTGTCTTAGATGAAACCGGTCCATGACGCAAAAAAAGATGTGGACCGCTGCTCTAGATTACAGATGGGCAATAAAATCATTTGGGTATCTGATAGTGTTGCTAATACTGAAAAGTTCTGTCCATTTTCCTCCATATTGATGGATGTAACAGTCTGTCACGCAGCAGAAATTAATATGATGATGGCTCGTCGGTGTGCTTCCTCACTGTGTAGCTGCCTGTTGACTGACTTCCACAATGGCACATTGTTCATCTGACACACAGTAGGAGCAGCTTAAATTCAGATACAACTGAGATACTGAACCCGCTGTGAGAAAGGGCTTACGAAGCTCAGCAATGGCAGTCCTTGTTGTCCATCAACCCAACTAAAAAAATGTTCAATAATCAATCAATCAATAAAACATTTGCTGAATGCACATAATATAAAACTTGCTTCAGCTGCTCTGCCAACACTAACTCACCGCCTGCACTTAATTCACACTCCCTCGTCCTTCAAAGCTGAGCTGAGTTTACAAAAAAAGTACCAATTAAATGTAATTGCTTTTGATATTGAGACAGTTTGCAAAATATGACATCAGTTGGTGCCAACAAGTCAAGAAGCACAACAAATCTTTCATCCCGGTGACTTAACCATCTTATTAAAGTTACATGGCAGGCCATCTTTGTTTGACAGCGGGTAAAACATGTTTGCTAAATGTTTTATATGTTACTTTATATTCTTTATCACAAAACAAATTCTATACCAACATCTGTTTACACATTAATTGCTTATATTATTATTTTGTTTTTAAGGCCAAAGCCACAGAGAATAAAGAGTTGACATAATTTAAGGATTTCTCTCCTGCTTTTTAGGAACCTTAGAAATATACAGTACATCTTATAATTGCCCTTTTCAGTTTACGTATTGTTTTTTTAATCTTATATTTTAGGCACATTTAAACCTTTTTATGCCATTCTGCTATTGATCAGTGATGACAAATGTTGTGCTTTGTCTAAATTAATGCAAATAGAGATTTTCCAAGAACAACAACATCAATGTCCTTGGGCATACATTTCTGTCTTTATGTTGAACTATTGCCCTACCCTCGACCGCTGTTGTCATGAAAGAGGTATTAAGTATGCTTGAAGCAAGACTAGCATTAGAAGACCCCTTGAGGTGAATTGAGTCATGCAATTAAAAACCATCTGAGTTTTACTGTGAACATACTACAGTCACTGTAAGTCCTTTTGACACCTTGAGAAGCTGATATGCATGAATTTACTGAAGGACTGTGATCCTAGATGTAGAACTCTGCTTCAATCTGCATGTTTCAAAATGGATTTGAGCAAAAATTATTCAGTGAAAGATTTCACTACTAACGTTATATATATATATATATATATATATATATATATATATATATATATATATATATATATATATATATATATATATATATATAAACGGGGATTATAATCAGTATATAAAATAAAATTTAAAAAATAAAAAATAAATGTAACTAGGACTTCAGCAAAAACAGCTCACTGTGCATCGTCCCTTAAGAAATTCTGTCAGTTGATCCTTTTGTCTCCTGCCAGTTTTGTCATGCTGGGACACGAATACCCTCAGAGAATAATAAAGTGAATACTACTTCTCTGTAACCAGTTTTTATGAATCATTTAGATCAAAACAGACAAGTATGCTCTCAGGTGTACTGAATGTTTGGGTATGAGTAGAAATATGCAGACTTGCTATTTTGGGTATAGACAGTCTTTCCAGGACTTAAGGAGGGGACCATTATTGCTCTTATTCTTAATTGAACCCTTTCAAGAATGCATTCTTGGTCTTTTGTAGTCACAAAACAATTCATGGAAGGATGATTTATTTTTTTTTCTTACTTCCCATTGCTGGGAGAATTGAGGGTGAACAGGATCCCTCCCCTGATTCTCACCAGCACTCTGTCCCCATCCCCTCCTCCCTTCCCAGACCCCTCTGGACTTCAGAGTGGTATTTTATCATGCTTTAATTAAGTGTTCCTCTTAATGGAATGTACCAACATTCCCTGGAGGATGAGGTTGGTTAAAGAGAGTAGCCACTCATAACTTGAGGAGCCCTTGTGCTGTATAGACATGCTAATGGTGCACTTTCTTTGGGGATGGTGACTGCTACATGCCTGATGCATACTTGGGCTGAGCAGTGAAAATCGACCTAATGCTCAACACTTGATATTCTCTTGGATTGCAACTACGGATGTAATCGTCAGCGATGGCTTCTGTCACCATTTAATGGTCTTCACTGAGATGATGTTTCTGGAGCATTAAAGAGAAGTAGTAAAGAAAAGTAGTACATGATTTTTAAAGAATGGCCACGGACGGTTAAGGAGCAAAACAATTTTATATGTTAAACTGTTTCCCTTTTTTTTCTTGCTTCTCTCCAGCTCCAGGATTCTTAATGGCTTCTAGTATTAGTTAGCGGTGTCGTTAGCGGTAAAGAAAACCCATCAGAAAATCTTTAAAACATCTGGTTAAGTAGACATGTTTTGATTTTTATCTAAAGAGTGCAAAGTCAGCCTGTATTAGAGCACTCAAGTCCTGGTGGTCAGAAGAAAGCAATCACTGGACACTGGAGAGCTTTTCTTCTACTCATTTATTTATGTGTTAAACTATCTGGGAGAGTTTCCATAGCAAACTTGTTCCAGTGTTACTTGAATAGCTAGCAGAGGAAACAAATTCTGTACTTCCTTGGTGTTTTGAAGCCATTATAGTATGCTGAAAGTGAAGATAGAGAAATGATCGGAATGCAAATGGGTTAACATTTTTATGGACATTGTTTCACAATCAACATTTGTTCCATAATACTTTTAGCAAATCATAATTACAACAAAAGATTCATAGAACATTGTATTGTTCCAGATGACGTTTAAAGATGTTTCATACATTTTCCCAAATGAATGTCTTTCAGTCAGCTTGGGACACAAGACAATCAATTTGAAAAAGAAAATGAAGTCTGTCAATGTTATCAGCCATCTGTTTTAAATGTATTAACCATGGGTAAAAAAAAAAAAAAAAAAGACATGCTGAAACCTTTATGTTGTGGGTAATGTAGGCACTGTACTTCAAGAAGGAAGAAGAACGCATGGAATTCAAAAAACAATATTTTCTTTTGTACAGCAGTATTATAGTGAAGCAATTCTCATTCAGTTATACAGTATACTGTATTTATTTGTCACTAATACCATCTATGGACCTGATCTAGCAATAGAAGTTTAACTCATGTGTACTGCTGTTGGGCTGGTAAGTCAGGAAGAGGAAGACTGAGAAGTGAGACTGAGGTAATATGTTTTGTTAAGTTGTAGAATTACTGTTTTACTCATCAGTCACAAGGAGAGGAAAGAATGATTAGAATCATTGTATGGTCCTGAGCCACAATGTTGTGGCTGCATGGCATGTACCCTGAGGACACTGGAGTACAGGAGACCCCATTAAACCAGTCAAAGACCAGTGCTAATGACCCTGTAGTACGACGGTAAAACCCTTTGCTGGTGACTGTTTGGCCTCTGGCCAGCATCTCTACCTTTTTGACCACTCTAGTCTCTGTTTTAAATCAGACAGAACTATAATCACAGGAAGAAAGCCCATTATTGCATCCTGACAGACCCTCACCAGAGGCCTGAACACAGCTGAGGACACTGCATTGGTTCAACTGTGTTTGCCAATGCAGTGTTTGCCTCCTGCCAGGCATGCTTACTCTGCCCAACCAACTACCATGCCCAGCGTCAGTTACAGTCTGAATACTATGCCACTCTTACACATCCACCCTGTCTGGTCTGGCCTCATGCTTGGCAGCTACCGCCCCCCTCCCGCCCTACTAGCCCCTGCCTGAACCCAAGAGCCCATCCATTTTACTGCCACTTTACCACCAACAGCGTTAGGGACCCATCTGGTGAACCCAATTTACACTCAATTACAGAATCCCAATGAACATACGCCATGTGCCAATCCATTTGTGACCACATTGTACAACATATGCTGGACCAGAAAACCCCACCCCCCACCCCCCAGGTATGTAGCAAAATGCATCTTCGGCTTCATTTAGACTTGCTTAAATACCAGAATGTAGCTTGTACAGATGTTCCGATTGTAGGTTGCATACGGTCATCCAGAGTGTTATTCACTCCTAGGTAAGATCTCTTCTGCCAACTCACTTGTTACTCAGTTGTTTATATTTCCACTAGTGGTGAATACCTGAAATCTTATTTCAATTGTAGAGGTGCCACTTTTACACGTAGAAAAAAACCAAACAGTTTTTGACAAAAGTTTGTTTTGATCTCCAAGAAAAAATGCTCAGGACATTACTTCAAATACCTTGTCAGTACCACTTCAGTTTGTTAGTTTGTTTTAGAAATAATTGAACTAAATAATTCAGTAATCAGCTTTGATGTCAGACTGCTCCAACTTTTGCAGAGATGCTCTGAGATCAGTGAATTCTAGCAGTAGAGGAAAAGGAGGAAATGAGGTCATTCATACTGGCCTTTGAAGTCCACGTGCAAAACCCACAAAAAATGTGTGTGTGTGTCACATATATGTATACAGTTTTTTCCTGCACTTCCTGCTCATTCCTGTGAGAGGTGCAGGATTGTAAAACCCCCCAACATCTGTGTGTCCCGACTGCAGCAGCAGGAAGGCCTTGTGCTAATCTGTTCCAACTGAAGCTAACTGTGTTAGCACTAACATTGTGAAATGGTTTAGTTAAGTTGTATATGGATGATGCTGCCAGAGCACTGGCAGTAGTATAGCACATTACAGGTAGTTCCTTAGCTTCAGTTGCAACTTGTTAATTTGCTCTTTCTTTAAAGTGTTTGAAAATGTAAATCATGGTTATGCGCTTGTGAGGATTTGAAGATTCTCAAGTTGAATTATGTGTTCCAGCCAATATCATATTTATATCATATTTATGTCAAGTTATTTCCTCCCTCCTGTCGGACTCTCAAAACTCAGTCGCCTCCATTTTCATACACACTGTCATTCACACTCATACAAATAACACAATTCGACAGCTCCTCTGGAACATGAAATCATGGCATTGGCTTTAATTGGTGGCCCAGACTAGTCAGGGTCTTTGTCGTTGTTGCTGTATGATATCTCCTCAAGAACTTCTTCATAGAACATTCACCCTTGCTTGGCTCTCATGACGTCAGCACCCAACTCAGGCAACTTGGGAAGGAAAGGCAGAGAAGTGGAATGATGGCAGATAGGAGTGGGAGTCGAAGGACAGATTGAAGGGAAGGGGGTTGGTGGTTTGGATTTTCAAGACGATGAATAAGCCAAATGTGTCTGGTTTGGTAAGTGGGTGGCTGGGATTTGTGTCTCGCTTGGTGAAACTTCTTTTTTTGAAGATGTGTACCATCCTCCTACACAGCCCTGCAGCTTATGCAAAGCAAGAGTATTGGCTGGCACTGCGTATAAAACTCCACGGTATTTGATTGTGTGTGGCCTGACGTTGCCCTTGACCAGCTTGTCTCTGAACCACAATCAGTCCCACCTGCAGCACAAGCCAAAAACAACATTTCATCGGACCAAAGCACAACTGGACATAAACCAGTTGCTGAAATAGCTAGAAAGTAAGAGAAGTGTGAAAATATTTTTTGACTTGTCCTCCCAAGAACAAAACTATCTACTCCAAGTTTTTACCAGAAGCTCACAACCATAAAAGTGTATCCTCTCTGAAATCTTTCTTCAACACACTTTAAAACACAACTAAAATTTCAGATGCCATGTAACAAAGTGGGAGGTGGCAGAAGGGTGTGTTTCTGGGTCTTTTTTTCAATCGGGGCCATTGAGTTGGCACTATACGATAGCAGACCAGAGCAAACAGCTGCTGTCTCTTACTGCTAAGTGGCTTCTGGACTCGTAACTGTGTCTGGCATCTCAGCCAGAGCTGCAGTGTTGGGGTAGTGTGTGTTTATCAGAGTGATAGGGATACAAAAAGTTTTGAGGACATCATGGATGGCCTGTGTCTGAAAAAAGATGGTTTAAGAGAAAAATGGTAGCAGGCAGATGAGTGGGGTATTTTGGGTGACTGGGTACGAGCCCGGCCAGCATTGCTGTCCTACACTCAGGTGTGTGTTAGAGGTCGTCCCGAGGCCACGGCAGTGCCAGTAGGGTGTTAAGCTCAGGGCGTGTTGTAAAGAAGCTGTGACGCCGGATTGAACTGGCTGCCTTTCTGTTTTCTGTAATCACATTTTGGACAGGAATACCATCTGATCAGTGAGTGTAACTGTTGATGCATGTGAATTAGCTCTTCCGCTGTGGATCAGAGCCACAACACTGGCAGCTCAGTTTCTGCTATGATGCATGACTCACCAAGTCTCTCATCACTTTCGTCAACTTGCCTCTTTCATACTCGTCTCTCTACAAAGCACTCATTGAAACAGAGAGAAGGAAAATTGCTTTATTTTAACACTCAGCAATATCAAAAACATTTTGTGAAATTACAGTGGAAGCTACAAAAGTGATTGATTTGCAATGGGTTTGTTTTTTTTTTTTGCTCAATACAGTTTCTTCCTGGGGTTTTTTTTTCCTCAAAGAAACGCAATCTTAGAAAAGTCTTAAAGATTCAGACTATTGATAAAACAATTTTCCCCAATGCTTCTTCTGAAATAATGGGCCGACTTCCTTGCACTTGAGTGTGACAAATTGAAAGTTGATTTTGGCAGTTAATGCTTGACAGCTTTAGACTCCAATATAATGGAGGCACAAGCAGCAACTTCATAAACGTCTCTGCTTTGGGAAGAATTGCAAGTTGAATTTGTTGGGGGGGGGGGGGGGGTTTCCATTTTGCTTTGAAAGTTTTTATTTTCTCATGGTTATGGGATAGGTTTTCATGAAGTTTTTGACACTTCCAGCTTTTAAAGAAATGTCCCATTCATACGGTCAGTATAGTAATAAATGACGTAGCAAATGTCATTTTACTGTATTAGCTAGTCATTTACATCAAGGGGTCAATAAATAAACAGCATGGGACAAACATAAGTAGTCCTTACAGTTCGATTAAAAAGCACAAGCTGTCTTAAGTCGCCACCTGACCCAAACACCTTAAATGAAAATTCTCAACACCATAGCATGGAAGGAGAGACAGAAAGACAGAAACAGAGAGGAGGTGTAGCAAGGAGAGAAGAAAGAAGGGAGGAAAAAACCCTGTGAAGCTCAGAGCTCTCAGGGGCCTGCCTCTCGAGCTCTCCTTTCATGTTTGTGTACGCCTGAACTTGCTGATATTATCTTGGCCGCTTTTCCTGACAGGGTGTAGGCAGAGGTTTCCACTGTGACCAAACGGGGGTCTCTTTTTCTCTGTCTTGCTCTCTCTCTCTCTCTCTAGATGTCAAAAGGTGAGATGTTTCTTTGTTCAGAAAACGCACAGTATTATTGAAAATCCGGTGTATCTCTTTTGGATTTTGTGTCAACTTGATTATTTTGTCATTTGCCTTTTATGAATAAATGTGATTCTCTCATTTTTGATGTCTCTCTTCCGGCTCTCTTCAACTTGTGTTGCAGTCCTCACTCACCATCCTATTTCTGTCCCTCCCCCTAAAAAAGTCTCTCTTAAATCACTACTTCTCCACGTTTCATGGTGCTTGAGGTGCCTGGGATCCTACTGCGCTTGTTTCCATGGTCACTGGGAAGCTCTTTGTGTCATGTGGCTCAAAGTGAGCCGTCCCTGGGCCGAATTACCCAGTTTTCAATGGGAGGCCAAATGACCATTATTAGACTTCACAGCTCAGACCCCTATTTAAAGAGACGAGAAAGGAACCCTGGGGACTTAAGACGACAGAGAGATGCAGAGAGAGAGAGAGAGAGAGAGATGGTGCAGGACAAAAATGCAGAACAAGGGAAAAGAAAACAGGAGGTGAAATGAGAAGCACACTTGGTACCACTTTGGAGTAGTTTTTTGTTAATTTATTTCTTACCCCGCAACCTTAAAGATAATTTTGCCTTTAATCGCAATTTGTATTTGAAAGTTAGACTTCAGTCACGACTGAAGCTCCCCTGTTTGTATAACAGCACACAGAAAATATGGGGGTGGTGCTGGATCAAAAGATGTGCAGTGGAATAAGTAAATCTGAGTAAAGATAGGGCCAGACATCCACCCACGTCAACTAAAGCCCTGTATTTTCTCTCTTCATCTCTGTCTGAGCTGCTGCTTTGTAGGGAATGAGCTCGTGTGCGAGAGAATCCTTCGTCCTGTGCCCTGCTGCGTACGTCACGGCCTTGTTGTCTTTAAGGCTCAGTTCCACAGCTTGGCACGGAAGCTGGTAAACCGAAGCCCCCTGTCCCCACGCAGTTAATCTGATGCCTCTTCTCACTACAGAGAATTTCTCCTCCGCAGGTTTAGCAGGGGTGAAAATATTATACCCATCTTGTGGTTAAAAACTTCCTTTAATGTCTGGCCAGCAGGGGAATTGTTGGTCGCAGTTTAAGCATCTTTACACGGGTAAAATGTTTCATATGCTTGACAGAGTAATTTTAAATAGTAAATTGATCTCAGTCGAATGTAAAAAAGTAAAATTTGAGCAAAGATTTGAGCAGTGATTAGTGGTTGTTTTAGTTATCTGGAGTTAAGAGACCTACAGTTATAAAAAGATGGATGCATTTTAGACACTGAAGTATGGTGAATGGTGCTCTGTTTTTCCTGTCCAATTGGCCTTTTTATTATTACCTAATAGACACTTTTAAAACACTGTCCAGACCTGCTGTGATGCAAATATTTTACAGAATACAATGCACATGCAGTGCTTCATTCTCTCCCCAGTAGGTAGCCGTGTTTAGGCCGCCAAAACATTACAGAAGACAAACCTAGAACAGTCTTTGGTGTCAGGTTGAATCGGCATTATCGACAGTTGCGTAATGTTAGTCATTCAGGAGTTGGAAAGAAATACCGGTGAAGATTTATTACCTCTCTCCTGTTTGTTGGCTCCACAGTGTGTGCGGCACTTTTTAACTCTCTTGCAAAGATAAAACGATTGATGAGAGAAGTTGAAATTGTAGTTTTGAACGGAACTAACTTATGCTAACCTAACAAAAGCAAATTCATTCATTCATTCGTCTTCCGAACCGCTTTATAAGCGCATGTTTTCGGAGTTGGGAGGAAGCCAGAGAACCCACACAGACACGGGGAGAACATGCAAACTCTGCACAGAGCGGGACAAAAGCAAATGTTTAACGTTATTAATAAACCAGTAGGGGTTAAGTCGGTCCTCTTGGCTTTCCCACTGCTTGGAAAACTGTCCAAACAACAGGTACAGTGAAAAAAGAGGGTGAAAACAACAACTCCTCTTTGAAGCAAGCAGGGACAAAGTTGCACAATGGAGAGGCATGACGAGAAAAAGTTCATGACTGCAGATGAGTTAAAGGAGGGAGAAAAGCGGCTGTCAGCTGAACTGAAATCTCTACTTTTGATCTGGTTATGGGGAAGCTGCAGAAGCTCCTTTACTTTATCCTGTTCTGTTCTATTCCGATCTTAATTATTTCATTTATCTCCCTGTTGTTTGACAGACATAACGTCACAATGGAGGATCTCAGCTGTGCTCCTTGTTCTAATTCATACCATGCTTTTATTTTGACCATGCATGAGCAGCTGAGCATTCTTTATGTGTACCTGTGCTGGTAATGATGCATTCTGATATGCCGGCCATCAGATCAGGTGATCCCGTGTCTTTGACTCCTGTGGAGACGAACCTGGCTTCTTCCTGGTTGTTAGCGAGGAGAGCTTTGCACACAGGAGGCGTCTGAACTGTTTGTCATATGTCTGTGCACGTTGGACAGAACACGTAAACGCCTATTTTAATCGATACAGCTGTCTGCACCTGTTGGGTAATGGTTTTGTTATGCATAATACTCCTCAAGCATATTTTTACACTTGGGAGTGTTACTGTTCTGCTTTATATGCTTAATTGGGATGATTATGTGTTTGGCTCTGAGTGTTGCCAAAGTGCCCATGTGACCTACACTTAATATGGTGTTGAACGCATCTTGCACATGCAGCCAGACAAATAAAACGGATGCTCTGTACTTGTGATGTGCTACGCAGCTCAAGCCGATTTTGTAATGTTCTGAGGTAAAAGAATTCACACTAGAGTCTTGACTTTTTTTTTTTGGTGTACATTAAGGCAGGATTACCTCCCAGTTAAATCATACTACAGCATTATTCTGTGTGATATTCTAAATGTCACTAATGTAATGACTAAAACTGCAACACATTGTGACAGTTAATTGTTCTTTACATGGAAGTACATAAAACAACAGAGGGGGAAAAAAAGGAATCACACGTTTATTCAAAAGTAAAGAATGTTACAGGATTCAGAATAAGGCTGCCTTTCTTTAAAAGCTATGTCAGAGATCTGTGACCCACTGCTATGAGACAGATAAGTCTAAAAGTTCAAGAAAACCCATCAACACGTGTGCACGTGCGGCTTCGCTGTGAACACGCGTCACGCTCGGAGTGTTCCCTTGTCTCTCGCCTGTAAGTCAGCTGGGATGGGCTCCGGCAACCCACGAGACATGTGAAAGCGGACTAAGCGGTCAAGAAAATGAGTGAATGAATGAATGAATGGAATTTATCTCCCAGCATAACAAAAATCAGACCTGCATTCTTATTTTTTTTAAACTTAGTTCAGTTGTTTTGCGTTTGTTTGTTTTTTTCAACAGAAAGCGTTGGGTGCTCTTTGTTTTTGACAGATACTGTGCCTAATTCCTCAGTATAATCTGACTAAGAACAGTGTTTTGATCCTTCAGAAAAATAACAAGTATGCTTATCAGTAATCAAGTCTTGACTACTGACTAGAAAGTGACTTCCTTAACATTATCCAAAAAACGTCTTTTGAGACAGTAGG
This sequence comes from Antennarius striatus, assembly GCF_040054535.1. Classification (NCBI taxonomy): domain Eukaryota; kingdom Metazoa; phylum Chordata; class Actinopteri; order Lophiiformes; family Antennariidae; genus Antennarius; species Antennarius striatus. The sequence goes on along the minus strand of NC_090778.1, from coordinate 11,497,794 downwards.
AGGAGGAGAAGCACTTAACAAGTAGTATGTATTCTTTTCCCTAAACAGACGGCTTGTTTATTTTCCTGTAAATCACAAAAGACCAGAGCGCAAAACCGGTAAGAAAACAACATGGGAGGGACAGAGGGGAAAAGTAGAGGAAATTTAATTAGCTGTTGTCCATTCCTCTGGTCCCACTGTTTGGTCTTGACAAGGCAAAGCAGGAGGAGAGAAGACTAAAAGGCTTCCTGATAAGCTGCAGCCTGAGTCAGTGATGCATGTGTGATCATGTGTGTGTGAGTGTCTGTGTCTGGTGTCACAAGACATCGCTTCACGGAGAGAGTCAGGAAATGCTGCCTGTGGTGAACACAAATACGTATGTGTTGAAGTACGGATGCTGAAATACTCTATATTTTCCAATGAGTATCATTCTCCTCATTTATTTGTCATTTCTTCACAAGATGTAATAAAACCTAAAGCCCGGTTGGTTCATTTTGTTACCAAGATAAGGAGAAGAAAACGTGTTCAAATGGACCAACAAATGAAACTCAAACTAAGTTTTGTAATTCTCATGCTCAGAAGAGGTGATTTTGCATCTGTTTTATTTGCTTTAACCCAGTCAGTCACCAACAGTAAAATCACCTGTCACCCACGTAGGATGTACCACATATTCTAGGCATTGATTCCACAATGAAGCATTAAGACTCTCGGACCAATCAGTCGCCTGTGATGTTTTTTGTGTGACCTTTTTAGTAACTATTTTGTCCTTTTGGTATCAGAGGTTCTGCAGAAAATTAGCACCCAGCTCTAATGAAAACCCAGTTGAGTGGTGTGGATTACAGCCAGTACCAAGGAAGTGAATGCTGTTTATTTGGAGTTTAAGCTCCTGCGGTTTGCAATCAGAGTCTGGATTTGGTGGCGTTCAGGAACAAGATAAAAGTGAGGAGGGAAGACCCACTGGTGGGTGTTCTGCTGAGGGAGGATGAGTGTAACACAGTACACCTCACTCACTTTCCCTCCACTCTTTAATAGGGTCGGCTCTTCGCCAAGTTCCGCTGCCAGTTCCCCTTAGAGGTGCCCCCTCACACACACACACACACACACACACACACACACATAGACATTTTGATAGCACAATCCACTTGTATAATTGTGGTTATGCAATGGTGACTGAATGGCCACCCCGCATTGTGCGCTGAGGCAGAGACAAATGGAGGGAGTGAGAGAGAGTGGGGGGGGGGGGTAATGGTTGGGAAAAATGAGGTGAAGAAGAGGAAAAGTACAATCATAGAATGAAAGTGAAGAAATCCAAGGAGAGATTTTTATCTTTTAAAGAGACAGCGACACAGATATCCATCTGAACAGGATTACATTTAGAAAACCACAAAAAAAATTTTGTCTCAAGTTGCTTCTGCCTCCCTGTGAACTCTGTTGGTTCATCTAAGTTGACATTACCTGAAGGAGGATTTCCCATCATTCCTAAAGAACCTCCTTCAGATGAAAATCTTTTCCATCTCCAGGCCTGTCGTTCAACAGTCCTATAGTTTTGTCTTTATGTTTATGGCAAAACTTTTATATTTGGAGATTTAAACTCATGAAAAGAAAAAAATTTTCATCCATAAGAGGTGATTTTTTTTTTTCTTTAGGGCTAGAAACATGGTGGGACAGTCATTTAAAAGTTAATGAATATGTGTGTTAGTGTGAGTGTCGGTCCACACAGTACAATACGTGGTGTGCAGCACAGAGAGTCTGGGATTAGTGTACCTGAGGCAAGTATTGTCTATCTCTGATTGTGAGGACATTACATCTGCTCCAAATCGCTTTCTGTCTCACTCTGCGGAGGCTCCCAGTTTACCCACAAACCTCTCTGTCTTCAGTACTGGCACACAAAATCTAATTTAAAGGCCTATCTGAGAGCACAATACCACTAGCAAAGCTACAATTATTTTCAATGGCTGAAAAATACAAACCCGTCCCACATTAAAGATTACAAGCAGCAGCACCAGGACCCCGCCTGAATAAAGATCAACAAATCCTGACCAGACAAATCTTATTAAAAGGTACTAAATGTACAGGTCTGCATGCAGCATCACAGGGCATTAAATGAGTCTTGTTATTTCTTTTGCGTACCATGTGTATTGGTTGAGTCCAGACATTTTTCAGGAGTTGGTAGAGACCAGAGGAGTGAAAATCGAAGTTATTTCAGTCTGGCGGCACAAAACACAACTCCAAACAAAAGCCAATCAGCACTTGCTTGCTAACACTACCCACAGCCACTCCACAGTCCTGTCATTTGTGGTGACGGTTACTGACCACCGGTAGTCACAAGACAATAAATCCAACTTTAAACTGAAGACAATAATCTCCTTGAATGTATTTTGTCTCTTAAACTGAAATTAGATCAGCACTCAGACTCTCGGGTGTTCTCTCGCTCCCTGATCCAAACCATCATCTGTAACTGATATTAATGGCAGCCGCTGCAACTCGCTGAGAGCTTCAAGTGATTCCTTCCTCGTGTGTTGATGTTAGGTAAACTCTCCGTTTATATGAAGGCGGCTTAATGGAGAGGAGTTGGAGGAGGCTTGCTGACCCCTGTCCTCCCCCAGTGTGACACACGAGGACTTTTACATGCTTCGTAAACATTTTAATTCAGGTCACGAAAATGTGCCTCAGATGTTCAGGGACTCCCGTGAATGCTACAGACTTTAGTTGAACAGTTTCCAAATTAAAACTAAAAAGTAATCGGTGAGAGTTGAGAAATGCGAGAAGGTGTAAGGTGCAATGAAAGATGAAGAGTGACTTATTTCGAAAAATGAACATTCAGCAGCGAAATATTGTTTTTATTCTCACCGCTTTTTAATCTGTCGTTTTTCAAGTGGGACTTTCTGGTTCAAGTCAGAACCTTAATTGAGTGGAAGGGTCATGAAAATATTTTTCTGGCAGGATTAAGCTCAGTAAGGTTATCTGAGTTCACATTGTGCTTATAATGGGTTCAGGTTTGTGTTTTTGTGTCTCAAAGCCCTTATTTTGCTCTGGTCAGGATTCACCGAACAGCAGATGTAACACAACTGTCAAATCAGCTGTCGGTCGCATCAAATTCCTGTAAAGAGAATACGCTTGATTGCCATCAGTATGATGTTCGATTACATGCTTCAAGAACAGCGTAAGTGATTCAATCCTGCTGTAAGGAAAACGTCAAGGTTTATTTAAAAAAATTCCTTCGTGTACCTGAGAACATCTTCGGGCGACATAGGCTTCTCCTACACGGGCTACACAAACCTCAGATGACGCACAGCCGCGCTGCAAACTCAGATTTTATTTTAGCTGAATGTAAATAATGTTGTGGCTCACATGCCGGCTCGAAGAGGGAGTGAGGGAGGAGAGAAAAAAGTGGGTGACCACATATAAGAAAATCCACGGGAGAAAAATATGCCTTTATCTTTTAATAAACCATAAAGTCAGGAGGCAACATGAAATTACAGTATAATAGCAGCAGCGAGTCCTCTGAAGACTTAATTGCCTTAATTATAGTAATGCAAAGAGAGGCAGTGAAAGGAAAACATGTCACGGAGGAGGAAAGGGAAAGGAGGGAAGCGAAGGAGGAAAGATCGGGAGCCGTGTGATGGAAGGAGCGGTGCTTGAGTTAGTTGTTGCAGGTGTGTGTTCACACACTGCTACACAGTCCTCTGTTTCTCATGTGCATGCACATGTGCATTGTTTAGTTACTGCATATGCCTGGATGTCAGGTGAGAATCCTCATCCACGTGAAAGATGAACAAAGCTGGAAAAAAAAATCCTCTTTCCAGATCAGTGAAGCTGTCTCAGATGTTACAAGCTGGCAGGTTCAGTTGGAGATGCTAAACATAGCTCTCATTTTCCCCCATGCCTACAATTGGCTTTCAAGCCTTTTCTTTTGCTGTCTTTTCTTCACTCGGAGAGGTTTGCTACCTAATTCTCAAACCTGTGAGCCAACAGGAAGCCTTTTTAGCCAGTCGTCCTTCAGTACACCTGTGGAACTCCCCGACCTGAGCTTCAGGTGGGGAGTTCAGCCGATGTCTGAGAATGGATAGTTATCATGTCTGGGACAGGACATTGTATGTCAGGTTGGATAAAGATATTAGCATATATATTTTTTATGATTTTGTATGTTTATCAGTGTTAAAATGCAAGCAATGCAAACACAATAATCTTGGAAGGAGTTCCCTACAGGGGATTGAAGACAGGTATGGGAGAAGGAGAGGAGACGGTCTTTTTGTAATTCCTAAAAAGTTTTACTTATGTCACTGACTGCACGGGTGAATGTCTACAAATAGAATGCTGAGAAGCAACAAGGAAACTCAACTCCAGCACCAAACCCAAACGCCTCATCAATATTTGTCTCAGCAACCAGACTTTGGAGTCCCCTTAAGCAGGTGACATTAATCGGTGGCCTGTTTCGATGTTCGTCTTACGTACGTTGCACCGAGTTCTCACGGATCTTGTGAGTCAGTGTCTGAGGATGTGGTTAACAGACACCCTGAGTAAGAAAAAATCCATACCACCAGAGAACTAGCAGAATAAAAATTTCATTCTTCAGAACTAGAGTCAACTTTATTTGTAGCTTTCTCACAAGGTGTTTAGGGAATTTAAGTTAATAAAAATTGAATAAGGATAAAAAGAGGTGCAACAGTAAACTTTAGAATGAAAGCAACGCAATCGGAAAAAAATAACGGCAAGATACCAAATGTAAAGGTAGTATGTTACTTTCCAACATTATTTGTTTTCATGTTGTCTTATCAAAAGCATCTGTATATTTATAGATATAAAATATTACATGAAGCACAACTTAATGATAATCTGCTGCTTGACACTAACGGATCAAAGTCTGTGAAGCATTTCTGACAGACTATTCAATGCTCTATTCCCACAGGCGTGTATGATATGCCTAATTCCACCACCCCCCCCAAGTCATCATCAAACACAGCCGCCCAGTGTGGTGGTTTATTCAAGCCAAATGATTTCCCATCTCTCCCTCTGTCTGTATTGATGGTCAGCCTGACAAACACCTGTAAGCTCCAGGTCAGAGGCTTCAGGATATTTCCTCATCCCTCCCAACTATATCCATACAAACTTGCAAAGGGAGTGTTTGGAGCTCGGAAACCAATCTCAGCCTTTAAAAAATCCTCACATTTCTCAGAAGTAATTATTCTCTCCTTGCTGTCTTCGGTTTTTGGTTGTTGTTTTTTTTGTTGTTTTTTTATTTCACAGGGATGGGAAGGAGATGTGTCATGCTTTTTAAGAGAGACAGTTTGCCTGTGGCTGCATTTTTGTTGTTGTCAGGCAAGTCCCTGCACTGCTGCGCCTGAGCGGAGATTCTTTAGGAGGGAGATCTCTTTCTTCTCAAAGCGTCTTACCAAGAGCTATTAATTATTAACTGTGAGAGCGAACATCAAAGGAGCAGACTTGTGCTGAATTAAATGGGGGCTGGAGCCTGGCAGTGTGGAGCTGAGAGAAAACTGGGTGAGAGGGAAAAGCCGAGCGAGATTTTTGCTCCGTTCACTTTTGAACTTTGCGAGTAAGAAAAGTGAAAAGAAGAAAGAAACAAGTGATGTTAGTTTATGTAAAGGAAGCAAGACCAAAGACACAGCTGGAAGAGCTTTTATATCGAGTACGTCAGAGCTTTAATGTTTTAGTGTTGGATGAGGCGCTTCTGGGAAAGATGGATTCAGTTCGCAGGGTTTTAATGAGTTGTTGCATTACATCATCATCATCTTTTCTGTGGATTATTCTTACTGAGGAGTTAAAACAACTTTAACTGACTTTTTATATTAAAAGCTATAGTGGTTTTGGTTCTATGTCTTCCTTCTGTGACTTGTCCATTAGGTACCATCAGGGAGACCCTGGCTGAAATTTTAAAAAAACCAACAACAATAAATCAGAGGTTCTATACTCAATGTAATTATTGGTTCTGTCATTGCCGGCTATTGATTTTGGAATGCACATGTTTTTGGGTATCGACGTGCACTGCTTTAAACAATAAAAGTCTGCTGTGCACATCAGGGAGAGGTTGATAAAACGTACAACGCAAGCGATGATATTTAATCATTAACATCTTTCTGAAGACGAGGGAGTAGCGAGTTGAACAATCGTAACACAATGTCATAATTTCAAGACCAGGTTTGCTGCGATCTGATTCTTGAAACACAAGACAATGTGATTGATCTTTTCTGATCAATATTTCATTGAAAATGGTACAAAAATTGTGTGTTTTATCCCATCAATTGTTTTAATTACTCTAAACACTATTATATACTGTTTGCTTCTGTGTTCTATTATGGTTCAGTAAGTGGTGTTGTGGTAAAATGAGTTCTCTCCTTGCATAAATTCACAAACATTCCACAATTAACCCAAGCAATCTCAGAAATAATCTGACCAATAATCTGATCTATTTAGACAAGCTAACCTGCAGTGGGGTGTCACGGTGGCGCAGTGGTTAGCGCTGTCGCCGCACAGTAAGGCGGTTCCAGGTTCACGTCCCGCTCTGTGCAGAGTTTGCGTGTTCTCCCCGTCTCTGCGTGGGTTCTCTCCGGGTTCTCCGGCTTCCTCCCACCTCCATAAACTTGCGCTTCAGGTTAATTGGCCGCTCCAAGTTGACCGTAGGTGTGAGTGTGTTGGTGCATGTTTGTTTGTGTCTCTGCGTGGCTCCACGGTGCACTGGCGTTGCACCCGGAGTGTACCCTACTTCACGCCCCCATTCGGCTGGGATTGGCTCCAGCAATCCCGCATTCATTCATTTAAAAAATGAATATAAATGAGTGAGCGACTGAATAATCTGCAGAGCGGTGAGACAGTATGAGGATGTGACATGTTACCCAGAAATAGAAGATTTAAAAAAATTAAACATTAACAAAAAGTAGCTAGTAGCACTAGCAGCTAACTCGTAGATTCAAAATCCTTTCCCACCGTGTGACATGCCCAACACCGCTGTAAAATGTAACACGGGAGTCTGTTATACATCACGCCTCATTTGATGTAGGACGCAAAAGAAAACCACTACCATGGGGGGCATTTTGTCAACCATGCCTTGACTGGTGCAAATAAACAAATATAGTATATAGAGAATGGCCCTGGTTGTGATGCTGTTGTGCAACTTTTGTGCAGAGGCACCTGTGTCGTCAGACAGGAGTGGTGACACTCTGCAGTCGCTGCTACACTGTACAGTACATTGTCACTTTGATCTTCACTTCCGCCTCCCTCTTCCCACCAGTTATGAAGAGAGCTGGCAAGAACAAAAGGGCACTTGATAATACCAGGATATGATCCCACCTGCACTATTTTAGATCATGTAGTGCAGACATCAAAACGTCTAAATAGGGCACAGTGAATCTGAGAATGGCTTGGGAGAAGCAGAAGTTAAGATAAAGGCACTTTTTTCCAAACAAGGGGGAAGCACATTTGGATTCTGCAAGGAGATGCTTCTGCAGAGCCAAGCATTTCCTTTATCTTTTGCCTTTAGCAGAAGTCTTCAAAAAGGCCTGTGTTACAACTTTAACTTCTTTCAGGCTGAAAGAAGCTCTCTTCTTTTCTTTCTTTTGTTGCATTTGAAAATCTAAAATAAGTTCAACTTTTCCTGCATGTGTGCTTCAAGATTGAATTCAAATTCAGCTCCACGTCTGGCCCGTTGCATCCTACGGATTAATATTTTTACATCGAGATTAACCCTTTTATTTTCATATTGTCACATTTTTGTAATGACTTGCAGGTTCCCTAAGAATTAATTAGACCTTGTGTGTTGATTTTCTCTCTTGCTCATTCTGAATCAATCTGTGGTTGCACTGAAGAGACAGACGACAGAGAGCTCCCTCTAGTGGCAGGTTACTGAAGTCTCTTGTCTTGGTGGAGTTTTCCTTTGCTCCTTGAACACACCTAACCATTACCTTCATCTGTGTTTGCAGGCCAAGAGAGCGGTGCAGCGCGGAGCCACGGCTGTCATCTTCGATGTGTCAGAGAATCCAGACGCCATTGACCAGGTTTGTCCACACCTAAAAATTACCCAGCATTCACCACACTCGTGTTTGAACGCCACAGGCTTGGCCTGATGTGTCTCGACCTCTCTGTGGAAGACGTTCGGTTTCTTTCCTCTGAAGAATGTTCAGCTGCGTGCCATGAACTCCTTCTGTGTGTGTGTGTGTGTGTGTGTGTGTGTGTGTGTGTGTGTGTGTGTGTGTGTGTGTGTGTGTGTGTGCGTGCGCGCGTGCTGTTTGTATAAACAATGATCTTACTATCTTAAGTTCTGCTCAGAAGCATGCGGATGTGCGTTGCTCACTCAACCATGTGGGGCTTTTGAGTGCTCTCACGTGTGTGTGTGTGTGTGTGTGTGTGTGTGTGTGTGTGTGTGTGTGTGTGTGTGTGTGTGTGTGTGTGTGTGTGTGTGTGTAGGAGTTTGCTGAACTCTTAGATGACTGAAAATAGATCTGCAGGTTCAGCTTTCACTAGACGATGACCGAACTCGGTTGAGCTCATAATTGAACAGGTAGCAGGCATTACCTCACCCCCTAAGACTACCGATCCGTCTCTGAGAGCCCAGTTGGGGGAGCACACACACACACACACACACACACACACACACCACATGAAGATCGAAGACTCCCACACACACAGCCACTCGCATTCCTCTTTCTTCCACTCTTTCATACTCTTGTGTCTTTGCTGTTAAGAAGCATAATACATCAGTTACTCACCTGAATGCCTTTGTCAAAAGAATTTTCCTGTGGTATTCATTCTAACCACTCCAGGCCTGAACTTGCAGGTTTTTCTGTTCTTCACACAAACACACACACACACACACACACACACACACACACACACACACACACACACACCCCTCCTCGTCTCCTCTTCGCTGGCGCTGGGTCGTACAGCGCGTAGCTGAGAGATAAAAGGGATTGCTCAGAGACCACATGAAAGGCATCGCTGGGCGGCAATGCTAAATTCCCCCAAAAGGCTTTTCCAGTCACAACGACCCGATCGGCACCGACAGGAGCCACAAGGCCTGAGGGGCGGGCAGGAGGAGCACGGGGAGAAATAAAGTCCTGGGGCTGAAATTAGGAGGAGGACTTAATGAAGTTAATGTTAGGTCCTTTAATACCAAACAGACAAGTGTCGCTTGTGCTGGAACACGGAAACAGAAATGTGAACACCCTCAGTATTTCCCTTCCACTTTTCAAATTACAGATTCCAGCCAGCAGATGAGAGGAGAGAGGAGCAGTAATGACACGAAAGCCAAAGCATACCATTCATTGACTCTTTCCCTTTCTGCTCCATCTAACAACCTACTCTCACAGATTCCATATCCTCAGCTTATATGTCGTTTGGCCTTTTACATTCAAATGGTAGAAAGGCATGAAGTCATGTGACTCCTTGTCACACACTGGACTCCTCCTCTGGTCTCATACCTGTGAAATGAATGAAAACTTGGCCGACACCAAAATACGTCTGATCCACGCGTTTGACTCGGTCATTGCTTTAATTGAAAACTTGTAATCCTTCCGATTCTCTAAATGTATTTCATTTTTCTTTGTAAAACTCTGAGTGTGTGTGTTTTGTATAACACTTGAAGTGTTAAGTGTGACCATCCAATATCAGTTGTTTTGATCCTATCAGGTATACTTTGTACATTTGGGCACAGTTGTTTTAGGGGTTTGTCTAAATTATCCTGTTACTTTGCAGCGTGATATTTACAGTTTCCATCTGCTCTCTGCAGCTCAACCAGGTCGCTGAGGATCCTCTTAAGCGTCCGGTGGTTTACGTGAAGGGTAATGACGCCGTTAAGCTGATGAACATCGTCAACAAGCAGAAAGTGGCTCGTGCTCGGATACAACACAGACCACCGAGGGTAAGGGCTTCCAGCCGCAACCCCAGAGCGCTCGGTGTCTGCATGAGTGAGACTAATGCAACGTGAAGAAGTGAACGCAATGCTAACATATCGAACGGCACGGAGACATTTAGAAATTTTAGAAGTCAAAGATGAAAATTCCAGCCATGAAATTTGACCCTTTTCCTTTCACAGCACTGTCTCAGCGCTGTGACTTTTTCACAGCGCTGAGACAGATTGATATCAGCCATTCAAAGAGCTGTTTGTTTGCTTGGAATATTTGATAAGAGACTTTGAGGTCGGATAACTTGCCATAATGAGAGCAGGGGAGAAAAGAGGCATATTTCTGATGGAGGCTAAGGCGCTATCTCCACTCACAGTTTAGAGCAGCTGATTGTGGACTGACTGTTGGAAAATTTAAGTGTAGCTTTAAAGAAAGAACTTTTTAAACCCTGTCATAGGGCTGATGTTGATCCTTTTCATTATCAGTTAATCCGCTACATTTTTGTTATCAGTTTTAAAAATGTCAAAAGGGGCCAAAGAGTGATTAACAACATCATTGTCATTCATTTTCAACTTGCTCAACTCTATATCGGGTAATTGTTTCAGAAAGGTCATCGTTTGTAAAAGATGTGCTGAAGAGGAAAGTGATTCTGAATGGAGATAAATTGACTTACATTAAAAAAAAAAATCCAACTTAATTTGAACTTTGAATGCACCAGCATGTGAAGTATGTGAGAGGGTCCTGTTGGTGGCTGATGGAGGCCCATCAATGGGCCGGTTTTAAATTAATTCTTTAACCAGATTATTAACAAGTTGGGGTGTTTGTGTTGTCCTCCTTATCCACAGCAGCCCACAGAATACTTTGACATGGGCATCTTCCTGGCTTTCTTTGTGGTCGTGTCTCTGGTTTGCCTCATTCTGCTCATCAAGATCAAACTCAAGCAGAGGAGAAGCCAGGTTAGTGTCTAAAATACTCTCATAGAACAGAAGTGTGGAAGACCTACATCTTTAGAAAATGTCTTACCCCATTTTGAGTCACAGATGACTTCACTTTGAGTTTTGTACATTACTGCTTCTGTAGCACTAATGCCTGTTGACTACCATCAGTGGAGGCATATACTGTATTTTCCACACTATAAGGTGCACCTAAACGCCTTGAATTTTCTCAAAAACCAACAGTGCACCTTATAATCCAGTGGGCCTTTTATATGAAAAGGGTTTAAAATAGGCCATTCATTGGAGGTGCGCCCTATATTCCAGTGTGCCTTATAGTGCTGAAAATACTGTATTGGGCCTTTACAAACATTAGAAGGTCTCCTGAAGGTGAAGTAAGCCGGTATTCCTTCTGACCCTGTCCCACCTTCCCTCTCCACCATAGAGCTCCATGAACAGAATGGCCATCCAGGCCTTGGAAAAGATGGATACGACGAAATTCAAGGCCAAAGGAAAGGGCCAGCGGGAGAGCAGCTGTGGAGCCTCTGATTCGCTGAGCAGCAGCTCCACCTCGGATTGCGCCATCTGTCTTGAGAAGTACATCGATGGGGAGGTGAGAACAGATCCTGTCATTATGACTTCATGACTCAATCTGCTTCATCCATCGGGGACTTTCATATCATTACCGCACAAGAAAAACCGTGGTGTTAGTCGTCATAAACATGATGATCATGAGTGCTTGATGTGTCCTATTTTACTATAGAGACGTGGTCTGGTCAGGGAGCGCGCTTTAACCATCTTAAGTTCTTTCAGGCGCCTTTCAGATCTTTAGTGGCGTCTGTAAGAGCACCTGGAGAGATAATAGTACCCAGGGTGCACTGGGTTGAGATTAGGCTTCCTGTTTTCCCAGTGTTGCATTCTTCAGTCCTTGAAGGAGTCATCATCAAAATATGTATCCTAACCTGGGACTCAAAAGATTTACTTTTAACAGCGTTGCTCACACACAACACGGATGCTGGAGGGATAAACCTCAGTGCCCACAGGGACATAGTTGGTGTATGTGAGTGGGTTTTTTTTTTGTGTGGTTATGTGTCTCTTTGGTACGGGTGAGAAGAAAACACAACAAAGCATGGCGCCAGGATCGCACAGAGGAAGTGGTGATAAAAAAAGGCTGAATGGCATCAAAGCAGTGTTTGAGCATTGAACCACACAACAAAACCTTGAGGTGGAAGAGAGTCCAGAGATGAGTCACGTTAGGCCAAAGTGTAAGGTCTTTATGGCCGTTAAAGGAGCTGCCACTCTGATATAATATTAGAATTCATATTCATTCTGCTTCGGCTTTGTGTCTTAAAATTCCGTGCCAATCCTAAATACAAATCGGAGTTCAAAGCGATCCTGTCTTTTCATATCAATCCCCAAGTGTAAGCCTCTTGTTTGTTTCCTTCCAGAAAGTGGTGACATTGTGCATCAAAGTCGTATTTGCATTGTGGCATTGGCATCTTGTTAACAGATTGGTTTGCAGAAAGATGTTAAAACTGTGACAAAATTCTGAACGGCCGTCGAGGCTGACAGTTCTGTACAGTTTTGCTGCCATCCTCTGGCCATTCGCATGTTAAAAACTGCATGTGTATTAAACCCCTGTTCAGTTTGGCACATTCATAATTTACTTGTTAACTTTGCAGGTTTGCTTTAATTTAAAATGACATTTTATCTCATTTGTCCCGTTCTACCAATTCGATGCCATCTGCTCTCTAATTGTGATTTATAAGAGTTAGTGCCTGTTTGTACGGGTGCATGTTCTAAAAACTGAAATATTTCACAAAAATAACCTATAAATGCAATATAATTTAAGGTGCTGAAAAAATGTAACATAATTCACAAAACTGGAAGGCATAGCAGGGGCTTCATACCATGGTAATACTGTGGCTTCGGACTAAACTTGGACTTATCCCCTCAGTGTGTGAACTGGATAGATGTGACTCATTAAAAAAGAGTTTTTGAAGAAAACTACTGTTTCTATTGAAGATCTTTCAGTATAATTAAGGGATGATAAATGGATGTTTCTTTATCAGTTTGTCGCATCATATCTCAATCTTGCATCTTCCCCTCCAGGAACTGCGGGTTATCCCCTGTGCTCACAGATTTCATAAGAAGTGTGTCGACCCCTGGCTGCTCCAGCATCACACCTGTCCTCACTGTAGACACAACATCATCGGTGAGTCGGTGCATAACGTCTGGCTATTTGTCCTGAACTGAACTTGAAATACTCTGTCGACAGCATTAAGTTATTTAATTGAAGTAGAAAAAATATCCTTAGTAATGCATTTGTGATATTCTAGATTTAACATTATTTCTGTTCACAGAACAAAAAAAGGGAAACCCAGGACCAGCATGCATGGACCCTGGCAACCCAGTGCATGGCCGGCAGCGGGTGGTGCTACCAGTCCATTATCCAGGCAGAGTGCATCGGGCTGGTCAGGTGACTGCGTACCCAACCAGAACCAGCATGGACCCCAATGGCAACCCCATCACTGTGCTCACTGTGGACCAGCACCCAGATCCTCAAGGTCTGTACACGCCCCAATCGACATCCGCCTTCCTCCGAAGCTACCATCCCACCGTCCACCTGGACCACTCGCTCAACCCCCACCACTGTGGATTAGAGCACCGGGGACCTCCTGCCTACCCAGCTCAGCCGCATCACGCTGCTTTCAAACGACCCAAGTTCCACGGTCGCAACTTTTCCAGAGCCGCCTGCTTCTCCCAGTACGAGACGATGTACCAGCACTACTATTTTCAGGGGTTGACTTTTCCTCAACAGCCTGAGGTTGGTCAGGGGCACGCAATGGCTGGGCAGGTGGGTGGGGGAGGAGGGGGTGCCCACAAGGGCCACCACAGCAGGGCGTTCCAGCAGGGGCTGTTATACCCTACTGTGGTACACATGGCACCTGCATCATCTTCAAGGATAGGTGATGCTGGCAGCACTTCAGGAATGAGCTGTTACCATGGCCACCGCTCCGTGTGCAGCGGTTATCTTGCTGACTGCCCCGGTAGTGACAGCAGCAGCAGCAGTTCGGGGCAGTGCCACTGCTCCTCCAGTGACTCCATGTTGGACTGCACTGAGGTCAGCAACCAGGGTGTGTACGGCAGCTGCTCCACCTTCCGCAGCTCGCTGAGCAGTGACTACGATCCTTACGTATATCGAAGTAAGAGTCCCTGTAGGGGCTCCATGGGGGAAGCAGGAGCCGCAGCTTGCACTGCGGTTCCTGCAGAGGACGCGTCATCCCCTGCGCCGTTGGGACACGACTGTCTGCAGCTCCCTCCAGGAGCTACGGGATGTAGCTCAGGGGACCACCTGTCTAACTGCAGTTTGGAACCCAACTACAGCGGTCGCTCGTCACTGGAACCCAGGGAGAAAAGCAACAATAGCACTACCTCAGCCGGGGCTCCAGAGGCTACCGGAGTAGACAGGGGGAAAGGGGCGCAGGAGGAATCGGGGCAGCTTGGGGCTGAAGCCTGTAGCTGCTGCTTTGAAGTGCTTCCTCCATCGATGGAGTGTAAAGGACAGGACTCAGACCCAGCTGGCCCTCTGGCCACAGGACGTTTTCACAAGGGGTTGGACTTTCAGAGCTCAACCTCCAAGAACTACTTTGCTCCTGAGCCCATGTGCCCATCCTCAGACCAGGTGAGCTTCGAAGGGCTGCCTTGCTGCTTCTACAAAGAAATGAAGGTCCACAGAGCTGCAGCAGGACATTACACCGAGGACTACGCTGTCAACGTGCAGTACGCGCACGCAGACTCGGAAGCCTGCTCTGGACAGGGCTGCTGCGAACTCAACCAGAGGATACCCATAATTCCAGAGGACACAGATTGCGAATTGGGCACAGGGGCAGAGACCCACTGCAGTTTATTGCCCATTGGTTTGACTTTGGAGGCAGAGGTGCGGACAGAGGAGCGGCATGAGCCCAGGGAGGGGTACTTCACCTCAGGACAGTTCAGAGGTCAGCCATACCCTCAGGAAGAAGAGACCAGGGCCCTGTTTAGCCCTCTGCGCTCTGCAAGTCTCACTGCTTTGGGAAGCAGCAGCTCGACAAATGAGGGAGTTTTGGATTTATGAACTTGAGCCCGGAAAGAAGGGACTCTCTAAAGATATGTATTTGGTACCGTTATGAGTCAGTCACTTATTGAAACCCTCAGCTGCCTTTTTTTAACCTTGCTCTCTGAGCACTGAATGTTATCTTAGATTGTGTGGCTTTCTACTGAAAAGGCCTAGATATACAGACATACAGTATCAAGTTCATTCCTGTGACCACAAATTCTCAGCGCCAATCTGTTATCATAGCACTGAGACCAAGTGATACTACAAATAGGGTTGGAGGTAGAAGTAGGTTGATATTGGCATCTATTTGCAGACTTTCTGCTGCCATCAAGGCCTCTTTGAAGCAAAGTAATCTGGGCCAATTTTTTTTTTTTACATTCTGAGCTTTTTTTTTCCAATGATTTTTTTTTGTGTTAAAGGTCTAAGAATCTGAGATTTCTCTATTTTGAAATTACTCTAAAATAACAGGCATCTACATATATTTGTGCACACTTGAACACTGACTGCCTATAAAGCTTCAACCACCAACCACAAATAGGTTGTACAGACATAGCTATACCAAAACAGAAAGATTTTTTTAAGAGCAGGGAAATAGGTCTAAGTGTCTGTGGCCACTACATTTCTCTGAGAAAGAGAAGCTATATAATACATTAAAAATGCATAGAAATGTGAATGCAAGGCTGACACTGGTCTCTGTTCAAATTAATACAGAATTTGTTTTATGCATTGTATCTCTGTCCAGTAGTGGCCTACCTGTATGAGATGTGCCAGCGTGACATAAAAGCTTTATGCTGGTGAAACAATTTGTAGCAATATCTAACGACACTGAACCTCTTCTAGTCAAACTCCAGACTAACAAGACGGTGTCTCGGGGTCAGTAGATTTCTTCAAAAGTAGAGTGTAGCACTCAACCTTTGGTTTGGAAGCCCTTAAAAGTATATTTTTTTGCTGTCACTTACCGAAGCCTCAATGAGGCATGCTCTAATAAGTATCTACAAAGGTTCTAGCATGTATCAAAAGGCCAAAGGAAAGTAGCTGGAAAAGACTCATATTTCATAAGGGTTCCTTGATGTACTGTGACTTTTTTATTTAATGATGCAGTTATACATACCAGTGTATCCGTGTGAATATCATGCCATGCATAATACATAATTGTGATATCAATGCTTGTCATTCATGCCTTGTTTGTCCTGCAGACTGTTTTTATACTGTTTCTATGAAATATATACATTCTCTACACTGAGGAAAACTTTCTAAAATAACCCTATTAAGTTAACCCAGTGCTGTAATCAAGTGAGGATCTAATCTTGCCTTTTGCATAGAGAAATGTACCTACTACAGATATAACATTTTTGGGTACTTGAGTCACTATTTAATTTTTTGTTATTGTTTCTAGCACTTAAGAAGATTAAAGTGTACAAAATTAATATTTTTAATTTTCTAAGAATATAATTATTTTCTGTCATTACCATTACAAATGTTTAAAAAAGGCTAGAAATCAATCTGTGTATATTTCTTTACCTGTATAGCAAACACATTTCATAAATGGAAATATGTTCTCCGAATATTTATTTACTAATATATTTATCTTTAAGCCATGTCTTATGTTCAGAGTGTATGAACGCTTGAGTTATTTGGTTGCTTTTTATTTTGAGAGAAATCACTAACATGAGACTTTGTATATACATGGTAATTGCACACAAGACGATTAAATCTTCTCTGACCAAAAAAATGATTTTAAAACTTTAGTACCATACAGTTTTGTAATGAAAGTGTACAAAGATCTGTAAAATATACAGTTTTATTCAATGAATATGTTGTGGTGTCCTCTTTTCCTCTTCAAATTGGTTGTTAATGTCATTCTTATTCAGAATTTGGAAATTATTCAGATATGAATTGGGAATGGAATTTTAGAATAACTCAGTCACATACTGATTTCAGCTTCTGCATAATTTATTGTTTCTACAAAGTCATAATATTATAATCCATGCATTTGAACAGGATAAGTTTCATCAGATGTCTTACCACAACCGAAAAATTTTGGTTTATAAAGTGACACTCTTTACACCCGAGTATACAGTACAATTTTCAGTAGAGTAATCAATACAAAAAAAAATATCCACCAAACTGTCCGTGACGTTCACAAAGAGGAGCTTTGAGATTGTCACAACTTGAAACCGGAGTGAAGAGCCACAATCCCACCAGTGAAGTTGGAATACTGCACACAGAAGAAACCTGTGTCCTCAATCATCTCTTTAAACTCCTCCTGCACAAAACAAAGAGCAATTAGTCAGATTAAGTTATTTAAACTGCTGAAAATCGAAGCACTGAGAAATGTGAATTTGGTTTGGAAGTACAGTGGTAAATAGACCTAAAACAGTCGATTTGCAAAAACAATTGATCATGAATTAATGAGAAAATTCTGTTTCTAGTTTCTACATTTTTTGCATCTTTCCTTTCTAGAAATTAATTGAATATAAGTTGAACATTTGCTGGTTCAACAAAAGATTTACCTTGGACATGATGACATTCAATGTTTTGTATGGCATTTATCAAGTTAAATTTTTTATTTAAAAAATTAAGTCTCAAAATTAGGAAGAAAACATCTCTGAAATAAAATTACATGTCTCATGAAACAAGGACACAGAAAAATGTAACTTCATTGACAGAATGACGCTGAAAAAGAGAATTATAAAAATAACTTAACAGGCACGATGGTGGTTTGAATAAAATGGTGAAAGTGGTTTAGAAAAAGAGATAATCAGATTATCCTACCTGGTCAGGGAATTTGCGGATGCTTTCAACCAGATACTTGTAAGACTTCCAATCTCCCGCAATCACCTCCCCCAAAACTGGGATCACCTGGAAACTATATGTGTCATAAAGCCTGAAAAAAAGAGAAAAGGACACAAGTTACCAATGGAGCCAATGTTTTTCTATGTTTATGTAATCAGGTTAGAACAGATTGCTGATTATCCAGAGCACATGGTCACCACCTACCCCAGAGCTAGATTATGTTTTATCAATCTGTTCATCTGCTCTGACGTACACCGCCAGCAGAGGGCAATGTTTACGGCTGACAACAAACACATCTGAGTTTCATAGCCGTGAAAATTGTGTGGTGGTACAGTACGAAGTAAAATCATTCAACCCCCATTATATTTCCTATAAAACATCCTGTACATCAACTGTAACAAAATCACACAGTTAAAATGTTCAACAGTTTAGTATAAGAGATTTATTCAAATGTAACACAAATACTTCTTTTACTGACAATTGACAAGGATTTACAAAAAACAAAAATCAACCCCTTAATGTCAGGGATCTCAGTAAATGTAGAGAGCCCTTTGCTGCTGTGACACCTTGTACTCTAAATAGGCAGATATCAAGGAGAGCAAAAAGAACCCTTTCTTCAAAGTCTGTAAGATTTATTGGTTTAGGTTCTGTAACCACCCTCTTCTAATATCAGTATTGATTTTCTTTGGGATTCGTCAGGCGGCTTTGACTACACTCTGGAATGATCCAGGATATTTGTTGAATCAGTCTTGGTGGACTTAGAGGTTTGATTGGGATCATTGTCCTTTTTAATGTCCAGTAAGCTTCAGGTTTCTCGTAGATGGAATAAACCGCTTTTCAGAAGGTAAATCACGAAAAATGACACAAACCAGATTTCACCACAATCATTGTTTCCTCAATTATGTGGTAAAATGTTGTGTTTTATCAGTTTCCTGCAGACTTTCTTTGTTTTTGCAACTTCTTACATAAACACTTTACACAACTTGATTGAAAACACAACAACCACGAGCTGCAGCTGTTATAACGTCTTGTTGGCTTCATAATGCTAACAACAAGCATGCAGTGACCTGACATTCAAAGTCTGTTCATATTTATATGACTCCACACCCACCTGGCCAACACAGGGTTTGTCACTTTGCTGAACTCTAAGCACATGAATCTGCCACCAGGCTTCAGGACCCGGAGAGCCTCCTGCAGTGCCTGACAAAAAACAAAAAAAAGTCATGAAATGAACAATTCTTAAAACCAAATAATTATTTGCATCATGAAGTAGAGCAACAAAGTGAGTTATTTGTTCCTCTTGAAAAATTAACTGAGTGGATTTGCTGTGTTTTATGTTCTAAATATCAACACAAATGAAAGTTGTTATTTTTTGTTTGGGGTTTTTTTTTACGAATTCATGGCATTTATCAGCAAAAAACATTTTATTTTACTTTAATCTATGACCAAAATAAACATTAGTTGTAGCTTTAATTTTACTGGTGAAACCTCATAATGAATGTGTATGAGATAAACATAATCATAATATATATCTGTATACACATCAAATTGTACAGTAATCATAGAAACATTGTTAGGGGTCTATACAGTAGCTTTTCAACAATAACCTACCTCCAAACACACGTCCACTATAAGAAGTGCAGTGGTGCAGCATTGTCAAAGAATATCTGTGTGATGCCTGCAGTAAAGGTCGGGTCACTTACCCGATCTATATGGGTGACGTTTCGAATGCCAAAGGCGATGGTGTAAATGTCAAACTGGTCATCATCGAAGGGCAGTTCCTCTGCATCCCCGACCACCCACGACAGACCTGACACAGCAACACCCAAACACTTAAGAAACTCTCCTTGTACACGGAGCTGATCACACTTTTCATGAACTTAGAATTCTACTTGCATTCCTTACAACAATTCTCATGCCACTCATGTTTTGACAGAAATCATAGCATCTAAAAAAACTCTGATGCTGAATTTCATGTCTGTGTGCTTGACTCTGAGGGTGGAATGTCTGGAACACACTTATCCCTTGTTTCATTTATATTCATGCAAACATGTTTTCATGCTTGTTAATATCCAGTTACGTCACAGGAAGAGAAATTTTCCCTATTCATTCAATCAATTGAATGAATAGGGAAAATTTCCATATGATGAACCTCATTCTGCCTTCCTTCATGTGTGAGAGAAAAGCTTGGGTGGGGAAGAAAAGAGTCTGATATGTAGGATGATGGAGTTGTTTCTTATAAACATCTTATACTGTATATTGTATTTCTTATTGCAGTTCTGAATGAGAAATCAGCAGGTTAAAATAAACTCACTTTTATTCAAGAATGTTCTATCAAGATCATCAAGGTTTAAAATCAAAGCCTGTCCAGAAACCTGTTGATGGTCAGTGGGGCTTGTTGAGTCAGTGGAAAATGAAAGGCGGTGTCAGGTCTTGAGACGGGTTACTGACACGATCCGTGTCAGTAATTACTAATGACTGATTGTATTAAATGTTTTACCCTCCAGTTACTTCATCTGAGAAAGTTAAGATGCCTTTTCTCTTGTTTTATACAGTTTATGTTACTGATTTAAGATAATCATCGAAAGCTGAGATGTAGGGGTGGCAGTGGCTCAGTGGTAAAGCGGGCGGTAGAGCGGGTTGTCCTATGATTCAAGATCAGCGGTTCGATTCCTGCTCCCGCCCAAAAAAATTATACCCGGAGGTGAGCTGACTGTGCAAGGTGTCAGCTCACCTCTGGAGCCTTGCCAAGGCGCCCTTGATTTGGGGCGCACCAAATGAGCTGCCCACCACTCTACCTCCCTTGCATGCCTACAGGCCCCCTTGTGTGTGTGTGTGTGTGTGTGTGCTACAGGAGCCTGTACTCACTAATATACTGTATGTATGCATGCATTTGAACCATTAACTAGCGTGTGCGTTCTTAATTCATCCTTCGAGAATGAAAACAGTATATAAAATAAAAAAATAAATATAGGAATAGTTTTAAAGGAAACAGGTTTTTTTGTTTTCATAAGATCCCTTTCTTTATAAGTAAAAAAATATGAGTTTTTTTTTATTTTACAACATAACTCAAACCTTTAAAAAAAATTATAATTATTTCTACTTATTTTCCGTATGTGTCTTAACATTAAACATTAAGCAAGAACTTGACCCCAAGTAGTGAAATCATTATCAGCTTCCCTTCAGGTTCTAGTGGCTAATATTTGGTACTAATGTGGACACAATCTCTGACAGATTGAAGCATCTACTTTATCTACCAGAAATAAAGGTTCTATCCAGCCACTTGTGAGCCTCCGGTGAGCTCATTATTGTGAACTCTGGTGCAAAGTGAAAATTTTCAGCTGGGTAAAAATGCAGGGGTTTATACTATCTTGCTTTGTAAGCTTGAAGCAACTCACATTAAAACCATACCAGAACTGATGCCCATGCTGTCGGCTTTCTGTTTGCCCACTTTCAGCATTTCCTTGTTGACGTCACACACCACAGCCCTGGACTCCTGAGGTCCGTTGTTTTTCTCTTCCTCTGTGACATAGTTGTTGGAAGTATCCTGCCATGACGGCGTCTGTATGGATCGTGTGTCCCGCCGCCGCTGCTGCGAACCAACATATTCCAGGAACCGGAAGGAAATGTCCCCTGCAGGAGGGATGATCACAAACACGTCAGACAAAACACCAGTTGGGAGTTTTAGTTGTTTCATGGACGATGACACGAAGCACTTTACCTGTTCCACCGGCCACATCCAGGAGTCGCACCCCAGGCTGTGGGTGCATGGCGTGGAGCAGCATGTCCTTCCACAGTCGATGAATCCCCAAACTCATGGCGTCGTTCATTACATCATATTTCTGCGCCACGTTTTCAAACACCTGATACACTGAAAAAGCAATGAGGAGGTAACATGTGCACCACGGTCAGTTGTTTAATGACACACAGCTTTTAGTGATTTAGACTGGATTTAAAATTAACTGCAACATGTTGTCATTGAATCCATTGACTTCTAATCACTGACTGGATACTAATTCATTGTTATTATTACTGACTAGTCCGATACCATTTCAATGATTTAATAAAGCTGTCTCAACAAATCGACAGACACTTTTAAATCTGACACACTTGAAGTTCGAACCAAACGTTCCTCTTCTTGGTGTTTTTGTAAGGAGAATGACTTTCACTGAGCAGAAATGACATTTTATATATTTATCGAACACCATCGAACCCTGATCACCGCCGTGTGATGGAGCCCAGTCCGCGGGGTTCCCTCCTCTGTCCGCCGGGCAGCTTCCGTTCAGCTCACCTCTCTGCGCCTTCTCCTCTTCGGACACCGTCTCAAAACCAAAATGCGTCTTTCTGTTTTCCGCCGCTTCGCTGGACCAACGACGACCCGTCGGAAGCCAGCAGCCCCCCGACAGACCCGACGCTCCGGCGGCCGGACCCACAGCAGCTCCCCGGGAAACGCGGAACACCCTCCGGAGCAGGAGTCTCACGGACGCGGCCATGATGGACAATTAGGATTTACGACAGCGTGACGTCATTCAAAGGCGACGGAAGAGTTCGACCCTTTGTAGCGGGGGTGTCAAAGTCCCATTCACCGTGGACCACGTCAGTGTAATGGCTGTCCGCAAAGGGACAGATGTAACTTATAGACGTAACTAAGTGTAACTCCGTGTAATGTAAAATAAATGTAACTACTACTTAACGGTACAGTGATCACTTATTCAAGTCACAAACATTCACAAAGATCAGTGACTGTAAAGTAGTGGTAGGTGAGAGTAGGATGGTGGTGTGTAGGATGACTCTGGTGGTGAGGAAGATCAAGAGGGCAAAGGCAGAGCAGAAGACGAAATGGTGGAAGCTGAAAAAGGAAGAGTGTTGCATGACTTTTACAGGCTCTGGGTGGTCAGGAGATGCTTCCAGATGACTGGACAACTACAGCTAATGTGATCAGGGAGGAGGAAGAGAAGGAGAGAACTTGGTGTGTCATCTGGAAGGAAAGTAGATAAGGAGACTTGGTGGTGGAATGAGGAGGTACAGGAGTGTATACAGAGAAAGAGGTTAGCTAAGAAGAAGTGGGACACTGAGAGGACTGAGGAGAGTAGACAGGAGTACAGGGAGATGCAGTGTAAGGTGAAGGTAGAGGTAGCAAAGGCCAAACAAGAAGCTTATGATGACTTGTATGCTAGGTTGGACAGTAAGGAGGGAGAGACTGATCTATACAGGTTGGCAAGACAGAGAGACAGAGATGGGAAGGACGTACAGCAGGTTAGGGTGATTAAGGATAGGGATGGAAGTCTATTGACAGGTGCCAGTAGTGTGATGGGAAGATGGAAAGAGTACTTTGAAGAGTTGATGAACGTGGAAAATGAGAGAGAACAAAGACTAGAAGAGGTGACTGTTGTGGACCAGGATGTAGTAAAGATTAGTCAGGATGAAGTGAAGAGGGCATTGAAGAGGATGAAGAGTGGAAAGGCAGTCAGTCCTGATGATATACCTGTAGAGGTATGGAAGTGTCTAGGAGAGGTGGCAGTAGAGTTTCTGACTGGGTTGTTCAACAGGATCTTCAATAGTGAGAAGACGCCTGAGGAATGGGGGAGAAGTGTGCTGGTGCCCATTTTTAAGAACAAGGGAGATGTGCAGAGTTGTGGCAACTACAGAGGAATAAAGCTGATGAGCCATACAATGAAGTTAAGGGAGAGAGTAGTGGAAGCTAGACTAAGGGCAGAAGTGAACATTTGTGAGCAGCAGCATGGTTTCATGCCAAAAAAGAGTACTACAGATGCAGTATTTGCTTTGAGGATGCTGACAGAGAAGTACAGAGAAGGCCAGAGGGAGCTGCATTGTGTTTTTGTAGATCTGGAGAAAGCTTATGACAGGGTGCCCAGAGAGGAACTGTGGTATTGTATGAGGAAGTCTGGAGTGGCACAGAAGTATGTTAGAGCGGTGCAGGACATCTATGAGGACTTTAAGACAGTGGTGAGGTGTGCTGTAGGTGTGACAGAGGAGTTCAAGGTGGAGGTGGGACTGCATCAGGGATCAGATGTGAGCCCCTTCTTGTTCGCTATGGTGATGGACAGGCTGACAGACGAGGTTAGACAGGAATCTCCATGGACTATGATGTTTGCAGATGACATTGTGATCTGCAGTGAGAGCAGGGAACAGGTGGAGGAGAAGCTAGAGAGGTGAAGGTTTGTCCTGGAAAGGAGAGGAATGAAGGTTAGCTGCAGTAAGACAGAGTACATGTGTGTGAATGAGAGGGACCCAAGTGGAAGAGTGAGGTTACAGGGCCTCATTTGGTTCTGCTGTGGTTTTGGGGTTTTGGCAGAATAACCTTAAACTATAACTTTTTTGAGATCAATGACTTAGGCACTGTTAGGTCTGTCCTCAGAGTGGTGGATCCTCGGCAATCGGTGACCTCTGTGTGCTTCATCGGCTGGTGGTGACTCGCTCTACTGGATGGATCAGCGTGCCTTTGTCATACATTTATTATTGTTATTGTCATTGTTATTATTATTGTGTTGTTAATCTGTACATGCGATATATATTGCTTCGTCTGTCCACTCCTGGAAGAGGGGTCCCTCCTCTGCAGTCTTCCTGAGGTTTCTCCAATCCATTTTTTCCCCTGCTAAAAGGGTATTTGGGGGAGTTGTTCCTTATCCGATGTGAGGGTCGTACTGCTCGCAGTGCACAAAGGTCAGAGGGATATCGTCCATGTGCAGATTGTAAAGCCCTTTGAGACATTGTTTGTGAATCTGGGCTATATAAAAATAAATAAACTTGAAACTTGAAACTTGGAGAAGAGATCAAGAAGGTGGAGGATTTTAAGTACTTAGGGTCAACAGTCCAGAGCAATGGAGAGTGTGAAAAAGAGGTGAAGAAGCGTGTACAGGCAGGATGGAACGGGTGGAGGAAAATGTCAGGTGTGATGTGTGATAGAAGAGTTTCAGCTAAAATGAAAGGAAAGGTGAACAAAACTGTGGTGAGACCAGCGATGTTGTTTGGTCTAGAGACAGTGTCACTGAGGAAAAGACAGGAGACAGAGCTGGAGGTAGCAGAGATGAAGATGCTGAGGTTCTCTCTGGGAGTGACCAGGAAGGATAGGATCAGGAATGAGTACATCAGAGGGACAGCACATGTTAGAGGTTTTGGAGATAAAGTCAGAGAGGCCAGACTGAGATGGTTTGGACATCCTCTTCCAGAGGAGAGATAGTGAATATATTGGTAGAAGGATGCTGAGTTTTGAACTGCCAGGCAGGAGGCCTAGAGGAAGACCAAAGAGGAGGTTTATGGATGTAGTGAAAGAGGACATGAAGGTAGTTGTAGTGAGAGAAGATGATGCAGAAGACAGGGTTATATGGAGGCAATTGATTCGCTGTGGCGACCCCTGAAAGGAGAAGCCGAAAGGAAAGAAGAAGATTCAAGTCACAAACATTACAGTTTGCTTATTGCCCTGTTATAACAAATCTTTTCATCAAACCTTTTATCACTTTTTTGTCAATAGGCTCAGTGACTGCATGCTGGGAAATGTAGTTCTTGGTCAAAGCACACTTTTGACCTCTTTATTTTCAGACACTCTGAACATTTATTCTCTCTTGGGCCACATAAATTGATGTGGCAGGCCATAATTGGCCCCCGGGCCTTGAGTTTGCCACATGTGTTTTATAGGTTTTACTTAATTTGTGTGTTCTGGGGAAAAAACAAAAAACTTTAAATCACTCACTGATTTAAATGTTTTGCATGGTTGAATGATCTTTTATTTCACTTGTTTGACAGGACGTTGAAATGTGTTAGCAGGGTTTGAGGCTCATTTGTGCTGAAGGAAATATTCTGATCCTTTAATTACTACAAGTCTATGGAAATGGTCCAGTCCAAGTTCTGTATTTATATCTTGGTAAAATTATGTATCTCCTCTCATCCTTAAGGGATGAACTAACATCAACCTGACTCAACCTAATGTGTATCAGTTATCCTCAGTATGTTTCTGTTTAGAATATTATGTGATAGACAAGGAATCAAGTGTTGTGCTATCAATGATTTTGTACGCAGATGCATTTTGTAGTCATTTCCGTCATTTCATTGAAATTCCCAACAAAAATCGAAGACAGATGACTAAGGCGTAGGATCTATCCATTTTCTTGTAGATAAGACAACCAAAATCTTCAGCCTCTTTTCTAGTTTGTCACAAGGGTTAGGGCGAGAAGTGTGATATTCTCTGTAGTTGTCACCAAGGCATATTTAGCGGTATATTGTAAGTAGTGGGTACTTCAATCTCCTGCAATACCTGTACATTATGTATATGTGTGCATTGTTACAATCTACTGAGTGTGATGTGTGAAAAAACAGAGGGGGAATGTTTTTTAATAATAAAAAAATGAAATAAACCCTTAAAGTGTTGATCTCAGTTTTCATCAGAAAAGGCAAAGTTGACAAATGTGGACGTGCTGTGCATGGATTTCACTGGACCCCAGGTGAATGAAAATGGTGACGTATAGGCTGACCAAAACTGTCAGCGTAAACTGTCAGTTTCATAGTATTAAGTGACATATAATTCATATCATGGAGTGCCTTGTATCTGTTGCTAGGAAACGTCCAGTATCTAGTAAACACATTCCACCGCTGGTCATGGATCCTGTGCCTGAACTGAGTTGTCAATTTATTTAGTGCAACTAACATGACTAACATGAACTAAAAACCAATGCTGGCTAACACAAATGAAGAAATATTTTTCCCAGAACCAAAACACACAAAATGTTTAATTAATTTACAGATATTGGCTTCTAAGATTTACAAATTTCAGTCAAAATTGGAGTTCAGCTTTTAACCGAGGACACTTTGTCTTTTGACCAAGAGGAGCAGGAGACCCCAACAGTTGTTGTGAAATAGTTGCTAGAAAAGACGCTAATCTCCACATTACAGAACCATGTGTTCAACAACATGTATGAACATTTTTATTGGTCAAATGCTGAAATGATTGTACAGTTAAATTAATACTTGATTATTTTCAGCCCATGTGTTCTGCGAATACTTTCAGTAGCGTGAAGTTAAGTAATAGAAGGAAACAGGCCAACGCATGCACTCAAAGCTACAGCATCGCATGACTGACTTTACACCAGAATCAACTGTTACACAACCAAACCTTTTTCACACACCTCTTTTTCAAATCCAGAGAGACCGTCGTTAATCGTACCTCTATCCTAATGTACTTGACTTCAGTACCCTGAGTGCAGAAAGTGGCAGGTATTGTCTTCTATTCTTCTCACTTTCCCGTTGTGATAGTAACCAGACACTGCAATGTATTGTCCCATTGTTGCCTCAATTACTGGTCAAATCGGGTTCAGAGGGATCAACTTACTTTGCTCTCTTTTCCTTGGCTATGGGAAGATTGACTGGAGGGGGTCTGCAGGCCAAGGCTTTTTCATAGTGACCCAGAGGAGTGGTGATAAGGCTTCAAGTCTGGTTAGGATTAATGTTACAG
This sequence comes from Antennarius striatus, assembly GCF_040054535.1. Lineage (NCBI taxonomy): Eukaryota > Metazoa > Chordata > Actinopteri > Lophiiformes > Antennariidae > Antennarius > Antennarius striatus. The sequence continues at coordinate 11,470,665 of NC_090778.1, read as the reverse complement.
CTGCACAATTGTTATTGTGGGAAAAACTTGTTGGGGTCAGTGGGGAGAAAAGAAAGCCACAGATCTGATATCCCTCTGTGACTGTATGGATGACAGAGCCACAAACCTCAGCAGTGAAATCTAACAGCATTCAGAATCAACAGTTGTTGTTTTTGTTTTTTTATTGAAGTATTTTTTCATTTTCAGTAATATTTTTGGTTGTTTGTGGCCAGTAAAGATTTTTTTTGTAACAAACGTTCAGACATTAAATCACCAGTAGAGGGAGAAAGAGGACCAGTAGCAATTTGCTGTTGTTAGTTGTACTAGATTCTAAAACACTCATGTAATAACTGTTTATGCTGTAAGACCAACATTTTTTCTGAATCGTTTTTAATTTGCTGCAGTTGGCTGTCTGTTGTTGTTGTTGTTCATCCCTGTTCTGGTGGGACTGGGATCTCTTTAGTGTCACATGAAGAACTTTGCTGTTTGATGGACTTGAATCTTGACATGGACCTGAGACAATCTTATGTTTTCGATGTTTCGTTGAGAAACTGGGGGATATATTGATGAGTTGTGAAACAGCATTTACAAATGTCCGTTAGCACACTTTTCACTTGGTTTATGACCAATACTACTGACTTTATAATTAATAATTCTGTGATGCGGAATAATGGACACAAACAAAGGTAGATGGCCTTAGTTTTATTATTATTATTATTATTATTAAGGCAACATTTGAATGAACACATGATTGAATGCATAGTTAAATGTGATCACAAGCATTTAAGGCTTTTTCCAGGTTTTGTAGCAGTCATATTAGGAAACCTTTTTTTTTTGCTCCAAGAGGCCTGATGGCAAATATGCCATCATTTGTGACAGATTTTATTCCGTCATCTGAACAGAGAAGAATTCTGCGGGAAAGACTTTGAGGTCACAGAAAGCAATGGGTCATGGAAGTTTATGTAAAGGCGACATGGAAGTCCTTGCAAACAGTTTACAGGAATATTTTTGTGTCGGTTGCAGTTGTGCTGCCAACAAAGTCAGAGCATTCCGCTGCAGAGTTTCCCTTCTACGGATTTGGAGCAAGTGTGTGAAAAGAATTGCAGAAACACCTTTCATGAATTAAGAAATCATTGCATACTTCCTAAGCATTCCAGCCCCTTACATATACCCATGTTTGTTTTTTTTGCATGGTATTCCCGTTGTAAAGCTGAGCTCCTGCTGTTTCCCACTAAAATGTGCAGGTTGCATGCTTGACCTCACCCCAGAGGGGAACCGATGGGTTACACATGGCACTCCATAAACCCTCCCTCCGTGTGTGTGTGTGTGTGTGTGTGTGTGTGTGCATCCCCAGTCTGGGAATCATTACACATATCTGATAAGTGTTTAGGTTGACAGAAGAAGAAAAAAAAAGGGAAAGGGGGGGGGGGAGCAGATGTCCCACCATGCACTGTGGTCTCAATCTATTTTTCCAAATGGAATGGTTTCAAATGGAAAAGTGATTGGGATTAGCTTGATCCAGGTTTTGCGGTCCATTTTCTTGTCAGCCACTTGGGTTCCTAATATTGTGTGTGATTATGGAATAAATGGTGTTTTATTAGGAAAAAACAACAAGCAAGCAACGCAACACAAGTTTAAGAAACATGCATACAGTGTTTATTTTGACCAGGAGACATTAAATAAAACTACAAAGTTACTTCACTTATACAAAAGATAGATTATATCCCATTCACATACAAAATAACAATAATTTACTGTATAAATTAAACATTTCACTATTTTGCTATTTACAATTTCATGAAAATATGTTTTAGCCCCTAATTTCCTACAGGGCTTGTGTGTTGTTTTCATGTCATCGAGCACGACGGGACATTCACAACTACAGTTCATGAAAAGACTGTTTCCACCACTCGGATGGAATGGAATGGAATTTTCCAATTGAGCAGAGGACAAGACAGAAAATGAAAAGTTTGCATAATTCACCAGGGTATCCAAACAAATACACCCCTGTTAGTTTTAAACTGTCAGATTATGTTAGCTTGCATTCAATTGGAACACATTAATTTGTCATCGCTCTCAGATTGAGGCTCTTTCCTCTGCCTCCATATGCCAGATCTGCTCTGAACATCCCCGACCCAGGGGCATTCACCCTCATATTGCAATAATTCATGTCATACGATGAGGGGATAAAAATATCCCACAGTCACATTTCCACAGACGTCTGACTGAGAATCTAATGTTCTTCATGGTTGTATTCTTGAAAAGCAATAACTCTTTTTGGATTTGGATGTCATTGTGCAGCTGCACCATGCGTTTCATCTCAAGTGCTCAACTTGATGCACAAAGTAAACATAATTCAACTTTTTTTTTTTTACATAGAATTAATGCAGAAGTGGATATGTACTGTTCTGTCCTGTGAGGAGACATAAATTTAAGTGCACTGAAGTTTTCAAACCTTTTATTTCTCCTGTCAGCGATTAAAGGATTTTCAGGTTAATCGTCTGCAGACGTCTCTGATTAAATGGTCTGGTGACAGGAGACGTCGATTTCTATTCCAATGTCCAGCCAGCTGATTTCAAAAGTAGTTTAAATGTCATTGCAAAAAACATCAAACAGTCAAGGCTAAAAATTTGCTGTCAGGTCGCGCACCGAGCACTTGGGTTATATTTGTGTCCAGGTAGATTGTTTTATGCTCATCTTTTTTGGCCACATCTCATGGAATTGAAGCATGGAATTGAGTGCTGTTAAAATGAGAGAAAAATCCAATTCCACCTTTTAAACTAAAATGAAAAGCAAGTATAAAAGTATTTTGAGGAGTCACAAACGGAAAGATCAAACATAAATATCATCATTCCCACACTGAATTACATAATATACAAGAACATCAATTCCCCCAAAGACAAAACAATGTGAACAATATGTTCAGTAAGTGTCCAAAACTACACATAAGAGCACACAGATTAAAAACAAAGTTTTCTTTTAAAGCCTCGTCCATTCCAACATGAGTTTTGTTTCAAAATTCAGTTTTTCAAAACTCCTCTAATGTCTGTCATGTACTATAAACTTTCAGCCTACAGAAGTGTTCAGTTGAGTGTACTATTGTAAAAAAGTTATGTAATACTTTTTTGCTGCACAAGCTGTGAAATATGCAGTTTTTTAGCTTTCATTTGCTGTAAATATTATTTTAGATTGAAACCCTTCACATCTACATTGATTTTAAGGAAGCGTGGACTCTTGTGAGGAACCACGTCTTCTTTAAGGAAACAGATGTAAGGAATCTGACACAAGGGAAGGAGAGATCCTTAAGGCACTTGGACGCCATCAAGCAAGAAAATCTCCCAACTCTTGGATCTTCCCTGTCTGTCTGCAAACTGCCCCATCCAGCCACCAGAGCAACATAACTTCTGTGATCTACCCCTGGGTGGCATCACTAAGTCCTGCCCCCCCTCTGTCATGTAAAATACAATGAGAAGTACCTTGTTATATGGAATCAAAAAACACAACTCTTTGGATGGCCGGATTATGATTTTCTGGCAGCAAGTGTTCATCGTCCACATGAGGCAGTAAAATGAGATTTATGGTGTGTTTCAGCAAGTTTTTCCCTTCTCTTCATCCTCCCTTTGATACTGATGAAGAATAGGTAGCCAGTGTGAATCACCTTGAAGAGGTAAAACCTGTTTCCTACACTGAACACCAACAGTGAAGCAGTCTGACTCTGGCTGTGATGTGCCTTACAGTGTGGAAGGTCTTTTTTGGAGGTATTGTTAGGGACGTCTGTGGTGATGAAAATGGAGCCAAGCTGAACCAATCTTTGCTGACTGTTCAAAGTTCTTTGAAACTTCATCAGAACTGCAGATCTTTTCATCTAAACTTCCATTCTCCTACCTCACAGTGAGGTGACTTACAGCCCTGCCCGTCCCCCTCCTTCCTGGTCCTGAGCAGGATGGGAGGGCCCAGCCACTTCAGTCCACAGGCTGCTGAGTAGCAGTCACTCAGTCACTTGTCATTAGCCACTCAGTCATTGGCTTGTTAGTGTAGCGCCTCATAGAGTTTCATTGTCTGAGGGCCTGGCATCTGATGGCCCTTGTACAGAGTATTTGTGGGTGGGCAGTAGCATTTTGTTAACAGCAAAAGCGTTAGTTGCCCACCAGGGGGCTGAGGTCGCCGTGGTGGTTCTTTAACTTCTTCTTGAAGAGCGATATGGTGGAGGGTCGGTAGATGATGATCCAGGGCTCAGAAGAAGCCGTGCTCTGGCTGCAGCTGTCAGACCCACTGACTGTAGGGATATTTGGGGACCTGAGAGGGAAATTAAAAGGGAGAGGAGACAGTGAAGATGGAGAGGACGTAGGGAGGAGTCAGATAGACAACAAGAACAGGAGACAGGAGGAAAAGTGACACGGAGTTAACAAAAGGTCACAAAGACCAGCTGTCCTGACTTTCTACTGTCATTAACAACATTTTTTAACATAAATTAATAGACGTTATCAAGGTCAATTATTTTATACGATTAATCACCTCACTTTGGATATGATGTTTATGTTATGAGTTTTGCTACTTGTTCTCATATACACTAATTACCACATTTTTAAATTGGGTGCAGTTTGGGTTTCGTTTTTTCATAAAAATTCTGTAATAATAAAACATGACTTAATAATAAGTATGACTTATAATATTTAAATTCAATATTTTGGTTAAAAAAAGGAAAACAGCAGGCATCTAAAATTTGGACATTTTTATAAATAATACTACAAATGAATCTTTGGTGTTGGATGTTCGGTGATTTGTGCAAACCTCCACCTTTTTTTTTATACTTACTTGACACTGATGTGCAGCAGCAGCTTCGCCACCATAGCTATGACTGTCAATATGAGGAGAGCAGCCAGAGCGTAAATAGTCCACACTATAGAAAGAGAACAACAAGACATCAGATATTAAAACGTGGTAAGGACAATGAACTGAAGCAGACAAAAAGGATTAGCAGGAAAATAATCATGCAGGCACAGCTGGTGCACCTGTTAGCAGCACTCAGCCACCACACCGCTGAGAAATATTGATGCATTATTGGTATACATCTGTTTTCCTCTTGTTGAGAAATACATCAAGGCTCTCACTGTGATGCAGGGCTTAAAGTTAGGAAGGAATAATACGTCAGGGAAGCTACACAGAAAACATCACCCCTCCCTGTGGAGCCCTGATAAGAAGTTTGATTGTGATCAGCAGGGAAACCTGAAGTAATTTTACATATGGCTCCCTGACAAGAAAATATAAGTGTCATGTAGAATTATGACTAAGTACGATCATAGGAAGTCACTCTGGGACAATGTTTCCAGAAACCTCTCATCAAAATAAGAGGATCTTAATACTTTCATAGAAACCAGGTCATGTGAAATGGGAGGCAAAAAAATCTCCCAAAGCAGCCCTGCAGAGGCAAAGAGATTTGCTGAGGGTGCATTGCATCATGGGTGTCAACATACTAGCGCTGTGGTCGGTGGTCTCGCCGCGTCCAGCCCACTGACCTGGCATGTTGTGATCCAGTTTACCGGGGCTGGACGTGATCACGTAGAGGATCTGGGAGGAGTGTCCGTTGGAGGTGCTGTTGGATCGCTCTGTGACCCCGCCGACCAGCTGTGGCCCCGCCGTGCTGGAGACATCCTCCTCTTCATCCTCTTCATCTCCATCAGTCTCTATTACGCCAGTGTCTTCGCTTCTCAGTGCTGTGGAAAATAAAGAATAAAATTTGACTCTTCTTGCTTAAGCTAAGTTCTTGGTCTCCTGAGAAATAAAATGAACTAGATTGGAGACTTTTTCCTTCAGGGTTAAGTTTGAAAACATCCAGTCTGAAAACAACTGAGGTCAGAAACAAGGCAGTCAACATGAGCTACAAGACACAAAACGATACTGAAGAGTTGGTGAATTATTTTTTTGTGCGTTAACCACTACAAGCAAGCCATTTCACACTCAAACTTACTCGGTCTATTGTTAGGGAAGGGGGTGGTGAGTCCTGACAGAAGAGGAATAGGACCGCCATGTTGACAAGTTGAGCACACATATCACTTAACAGCCCTTCAATTATTCCTGCGGGTTAGCTGGCAGAAAGCACATAGCGACAGAATACATCATGTTGATGATGTTCTTCAAAATGTTTACAGCAGAGTCACGAGGGAATACTTTATACTAACAGCGACCGATCCACTCTGATGTGTTGTAAACATATGGCATGGAGAGAATTTCCCTAACCCCAAGACGTGATTCAGAAAGTGTTCGCAATAAATTCTTTTGTTTGTTTTAACCTCTTTGCAGAACCAGATGGGAACAGATCGCTTTAAAAAAGAAAAATACCAGAGAGCTACGACGACTTCAACTCATTCATGTGATCCCAGGGCAAAGATTTTGGTTAAATAAGATGTTCCCTGCCTATTACGCACAGAAATGTGTCACTGGTTGGTCAAAAAATGCAACTTCTTTGTGTGATTCTTTTAATATGTCATTTAACTATCAATATATTATTATATAGAATCTGTGAAAGGATTATTATCCAGTCATCCATTTACATTCTGATATTTATTGGTCTGTTTAGCGTTCTGAATATCCAGTTCCTAGTACTTTATTTTACTAGTCTATTAATATCATTACTATTTGATACTAAGGAGCATTAGTCTAATGTGCCAGGAACATTCAGGTCAGTGTTGCCACAGAATCCAAGAGGCAGGCTCACAGAGAATACTGAATATGCAGCAGATATACTTCAGTCACTCTTACTGTGTGCATCAGCGATGAGTTTTAAAGTCAGAGAAGTGGTAGCGTGTATTGTAGATAAACAGATGAACAGTGGAAGTAAAGCAATAACCAACGGAGTTGAAAGGGATTATTTGATATTGCTCAAGTTTGTTTGGCTGCAGGATCACTTGAAAAGTTGCCAATGGATTTTGATTAAATTTGTGTCAGGATGGCTCTTGTGAAAAAAAAAAAGAAGAGTTAATTAAATTTTGTTGAATATTGGCATAGAGATGTGTTTTCTGTACCACCTTTTCACTTTCTTCAACATTGTAAGATCGGATGTTTTACTTATACTTCAACAAATATCTTGAGAAATTATCGGCCTGTCTAAATAGAATTTTAAAAAATAGCTACCGATGAGCAGATTCAAAGCCACTCTGGATTTAATGAATCTGTGAAAGGTAAGCAGTTGTATCTAGATATAATATCAATCTGAATCACTCTTTCTATAACCATGTGATTCCAAATAGGAGGGTTACAGGGTCAAGGATGACAGGAATGGGACACATCCCTGGGAGACTGTGTGGTGATATCACCAACCTGTGGCCCTGGAACAGTGATACAAAAATTTCAAACAATACAAATGCCAGCAATACACCTGCTTGGCATAGGTATACATTACAGTATCTACCTGCTTTCTAGTAATGTCAGTAGCTGTTGTGAAGTGCTGTTATTTAATGGTGGTAAAGATCCTGTTGTCCTGATCACTTCATAAAATCAGTAAAATGGTAAATTTTCATCACATTATAATTAACCACAAGCTCTGAGAGAAGTTAAAGATGGTTGCAAAAACTGCTGAATAACAAAAAACTGTTCATACCAAGTTGTGTTTTGCTAAAAAATGAGTACATGAAGCTCTTAAAAGCATACAACAAGCAAAAGTTCCTGTGTAATAATTCATATTTCACTTCATGTCACATATAAACTCTACCATCACTTAGGAAGGACCCATAACAGTAGAAATATACTCTCCAAAACAAAATAAAATAAATAAAAATAAAACCCACCCGTCTTGTTCTGTAGCTTAACGGAAACATACAGAACAACTCCTAAATACCACTCGATCCGAGCCTGTTCCACTCTTCCATGAATGGTGGTTAGACAATTTAAAAACGAGGGATTTTTTTCCTTTTCAAATAATAGCTCTACTTATTATGTTCTTAGAAATTCCCACATATTCCCCATTGGCAAAGAAAATAGCATGCTTCAAACCTAGGCTCATATGAAATGCTTTACCGTTATCATCTGAAAGGGCTTATCAGGCAATAATCATCCAAACCACTTAGAATTATCAGTATTTCATGCTGATGTACACTCCTGTCACCTTTCTCTGTACCTGAGTTTCTCTTCTTTCTCTTTGTCAAGCTTCTGTAAAAAGTCCATTACTTTAGGACGTGACCTTTTCTCAAGTCACTTCTCAAACTCCATTTCTTGGCAACATGATGCCTTATGCAAAAGAACAACCAAGAAGGACTGTATCAGTCAGAGGTCAGACAAGTCTGACCTTCATATATTGTACTGCACCACTACCAGGCAAGAAAAAATTGAGAGAGGATTACAAAAATGGAGACATTCAGAGAGGAGCAGGGACAGACTGCTTCCCAGTGTAGCAAGCTGCAAGCTTGAATGTCACCTACACTGAATTATTTGTGATTTCTGTGAGTGTATGCTTCTCTTATGCCTCCAGAAATAACATATCAAACCCTTTTTGATGCATTCAGATTATTCCCATAAAGGGCTTTTTCTGAGTGAATGCAATACGGAATTTCTCCATATCAGCCTTTTTTTTTACATTTTACAGATCATCTCAAACAGAAATGAGATGTTTAATATGAGCCTAAGTGAACTTACATTATCAGAGAGCACGACATATACTATCAGATATTCTGTATGTAGGTAGCAGAAAACATAGGAAATCACTCTGGAGACGCGGACCAGCCTGCTGCGGCTTGATAAGTGAGCAAGTTTGTAGAGAAACAAGACGTCATTTAAATATGCGATATCACCCAGGGCTGAGAGACATTGACTAGCAAATGAAAAGAGAAAAGATCATTGCAGTGGTGTGAAAACTGTCACAGCAGAGCTAACGCGAGCTGCTTTGCAAACATCCACAGTGTCAGCAATGCAAAACACACCTGCTCATGCAAATATGACTCTTATTGTGTTTGAAGGGCTTCTGGAGCACAGGATATAAGCCAGAACTATGTAAAGTGAGATCCTGTCATAAGCTCTGACACAATATGAAAAGTCTTTCTTATTTGGAGACAGGGCTTGAACGTGTTTTCCCTAAGAGTGCTAAATGCAGGAGAAATCCCACCTTGGTAAAGCAGAGCAAATCCTTGGGCCTGGTTGGTGCGGTCTGAGTAGAAGTAGAGTATGACAAAGTCGCCTGTGATGTTCACCAGCTCTCGTGGCGGGCTGCGCCAGTCAAAGCGTGCCACCACCTGGTTAGTGTAGCCGTCCAGCAGCTCCACCATGTCTGCCTGGTCAGATATGTCAAAGAAGGTGAAGTTGAAGAGGATTGCGAAGGATCCGGGGACCTGGACGGTCCAGTAGCAAACACGGCCAGCCCCATACTTGTCCGGGAAGTCGGGGGAATAGATCACTCCCGATGGAGAGGAATAATTTCCGCCGCAGGCCCCGACCCGAGCTGGAAGGATGAACAGAGAAAGGAGAGAAAATAGAGGACAGCGATGTTTAATTTTGGGAGCCTGGAGGCTGCCGAGATTGTTTTGGTCTGATGGGTACCCTACTAACAGATGTGAACGTACTCAACGGGGACCAATCTAATCCCCCACATCAACCACAACAATGACTTGAAAATGATGAAGTATGAGACGTGATGAGGTTGAATCCAACTGATACAAATTAAACATTCAAACACTCATTTATATTCCCACAGGGCACAGCTGTCCATGGCTGACCTTATATTGCCTTGATTAAAAATGAATTTCAATGTATCACAGTGAGGTAAGCAGATTTTAACTTGGAAAAAAGTGTGGCTTTAGATTGGTTCTTTTAGAAAGTTCAATAATTCATCTGGTGATACCTCAGCATTTAAACAGGTGGATCCTAGTTGCCAATGCTCCTACCTCAAGCACTAACATCGTTCAGATGTGAAGAGATCAAAGCCAACCCCAGAATGACCCCAGGCTTAACACTCACTGTCAAAGATGATGACCCAGCCGTCCCCCCCGCAGGGCTGGGTGTGGTCACCGAAACAAACATGGTTACACTCCATGCTAGGTGACTCGCCACGGTCGTGCGGGTCCACATTGTTGCCACAGAAACAGGCGTATCCTGACTCCATTCCGGCAAGCTGAAAATAGAAACAAATAAAGCAGTGCATCAGCTTCGTTAAGACCCCATCATTAGAAAAGAAAGGATGATGGAGACATGAGCACCGAGGGAATCCTAGGACTGACAATTTAAAACCTTTTGAAGGAAACATGAGGGCTTTGGCTAACATTTTTAGCTAAAAGTATCTGACGTGGCAACTTCAAAAAAGCATGATTATGTGGACAAATTTCCATTCAAACGGAACTCATGTTCCTTCTCTGAAATTAAAGCAGCTTGAATCTGAAGTGCCCTAATTGCTCTTTCTTTCATGACAACAAGATGCTGTCATTCAAATGTAGACAACCACAACCTGATTGGAAGCTGTCAGACACAGTAACACTGAGGGTGTCCAGATTAATCCTTACAGAAATACACCTACCTATCATTCAAATGCAAACTGTTCGTAAGCAGTTCTTGAAGACATTCAGGCAGGAATGTGAAACATCAAAAACCTTCAGACATCGTGATCTCGCCACCGCAAGCTACTCGTTCTCAAAAGAGCTTTTGTGCTTTATTCAAAGGGACACCATTGTCCAGCATTCAAGGCCTCAATGAATTCATGCAACTGAAGGTACATCATTTCCCTCTCACATGGAAAAGGAATTCATCAAGCGACTATCATGCATCGGGCGTCATCCCTGCTTCATTCTCCATTCTGAAGAAGCAACACTAATGTGAATGCATCTGCATCCGCAAAAAAAGTTAGATCTATGTCTAACTTAAGGGGTATGCAATTTGTTCATGCAGGATCACTGTCTCTCAGCAATGATGTTTCATTAGCACATTAAGGACAGAGACAGTCCTGGATAGACAGACAAAACCAATCTGCTGCCACATCCTGTAACATCTGCTGATTTGAGAAGGGAGGGGGAAACTGTCAAAATCCGTCAGTGCAAACGGAGCAGAACTGGATCTGCTGAGACAGAAAATGAACACCTGGCTCTGTTTATAGCAGGGACAATAGCATGCATAGCACGCCAGAGTCAGAGATGAGGAAATGCACTGATGAGGAGGTGCCCACTGGGCTAATAACCATTTATTTCCAGCTGTCAGCCTTGATTGCTGTGCTGATTTTTCATCTGCTGGTTGGTTTCAAACAGGAAGCCTGATAGCTGGACAAGGAGGGTATAGACCGCACTGGGCATCATGTTTAGAACTGTCAGGAAACTGCCTGTAAATACAGATGATTTCCATAAAAATTGTTTCAAGAGGCAGTTTGTGCCCATTTTAGACATTACATGTGCAATTGAGTGGACACTTTCACCTAGCCAGAAGATACTTTTAAACTTTCCAGTATGGCTGTGGCAGCAGAGGACAGGATTTCTTCTCATTTTATAAATTTCTGCTTTGGGCTCAATCAAATCTCACCTTGTATCTCTGCTTCCTGCAGAAGCTAATACAGTTTTGGATGGTGAGTTTGTTGGAGGTCTCACTGGCCCCAGACAACGTCGGTGGGTCACCACTGTCTTTGAAGCACCCCAAGTTTCCAGGCACTGTAGAGACACAACAGGAAGATTAAACCATCAAACGATTAAATTGAATATTAGCAATTCCTGTACAACATTTATTCAATCATTTTTCAAGCGGGGAGGCAGGGAGATGTTCTGGACAAGGTACCAGCGCATCACGGAACCACACAGAAGACAAACAACCACTGACACACACACTCACACCTATTGACAATTTGTTTTTAAAGGTAGGACTAAAGCAGAGGACTCAGAGAGAACCCACGCAGACATGGGGAAACTATACAAAACTGTGGCCAGAACAGGACTCGAACCCGTAACCGTCCTGCTGTGAGGTGACAGTGCTACCCAATGCGCTGCTGTGACGCCTCCTGTACAACAAAATACATTAAATAAAGTGACACAAGTGATGTCAGACTGTGAGCAAAAATAAACTCTGCAAATATATAAAACTTATACTGTGCATCACAATTTTCCTTTTGTTCTTTATACCCTCATGATGTTGCCCAAGCCCCACCATGAGCTGGCTTCTGATTTATCCCGCCTTTTGCACTTAGCCAACTGAGATAGGCTCCGGTAGACTCTTTACCCACAAGGTGGATAAGCGCCTGAAGATGAGACGATTGCAATTGTCTCATCTTCAAGAAGATGGTGGAAAGACGGTTTCAACCTTTGCTATAGCCTGTCTTATGAGCATCATTTTGGGGGGAGATGTATGGTATGGTAAAACCAGACAGATAGATGGAAGGTGGAAATCAACATCACTCAAGTTCAATGGATCAGCTCACATCCCTCAGTCCACAGTACATTAATCTGTGCAGTCTTTTAGAAATCCAGCACAGCAATTAAATGATCTAAAGCCGGTAAAATCAACAATTACAGCTCAGGATCTGTCAACAAAGCCTCCAGGGGTCAATTTCCTACTTAGGATTTGTTCTTCATTGTAACTCAAACAGGCATATTTTTTTCCATTTCCATTTTCTTAGGTGAAATGAATTCGACAGGCAGAAGCTAACATGCAATCTGAAAGCAATTTCCAATGCAAGTACCAAACATCTCCCCCATGGCTCTTGTGCTGAATTAGACTGTAGGGTAAGACTGAGCTCATTATGAAAAGTCAAGAAGAGAATAAAGACCGCAGACAAAATGCTTCTTTGAGACACAATATGGACGTAAAAATCAAAAGCATCTGACGTGCCAAAGCATGTGTGTTATTTATTAAACATCTGAAATGTCCGTATTCATTTGAATCTCAAACTTAGTTAACTGGGACATGTTAAAACTTAAGCTTTAATACAGAGATAGATGTTTCAAGGTTTTAAAATCTAATGTGGCCTTTAAAATACAGGAATTGGAACTGGAAATTAAATCACTGTGGAATTTAGCAGAGAAAGTAGGACAGGAGTTGTGGAAAAGTGTTTCCAATGTATAGTATCCATCCATCAAATAGCTTTTCAACTTTGCGGGTCATAAAGTCTATCCCAGCTTGCTGCGGGTGCGAGGTGGGGTACACCTCATGCTTGTTGCCAGTGCATCACAGTCATCTCACATAGTAATGACAAATAAGTGGTACATGAATACTAGGAGAAAAAACATAATTTGGCTTTTCTGTTTCATTACAATATAAATTAAAATGTATCTGCCTCAGTGGTGTGTCATTTTGACACATTTAAAAAATTTAATTAATACATTTATTTAATCGCAGTATTGATTTTGCAAAGAAGCATGTTCACTTATGTACAACAAGTCCCTGTTGAGCCGCATTTTGTAATAACGGTGCATTTTGTAATTAACGTCGAAAATGTCATAAGTTATTACATAATGCGGCAAAATTTATTACAAAATATGTTGGGGCAGTTTATTACAAAATGCGGTACTTGATTACAAAATGAGGCTTTATTACAAAATGAAAAAGTTTTTACATTTTGGACTATTAATTACAAAATGCACTGTTATTACAAAATGCGGCTCAACAGTTGTTGAGTCCCATACTTTTTGGATGTATGTCCCTTCATTTTGTCCTAGAACTAAATATCTCCGGAGCTTTTCAGTCCTTGTTTGTCTTACTCTGCCAAACATTTGCAATGCTGAAAGCAGCCTGCTGATGTGATGACAGCCACTTCCAACAGAGAACAACCAGCACCCATTGTTGTCAGTAAGAGACAGAAAACCACACGATTCGATTTTATGACCCTGCCATGACAACACATCAGTATTCTGAAAAATGAAAAAAAAAAATGAAAAAAAAAGGATGGATAAGCACGCAACTCCTTTTGAATATTTATGCATCAATGTGGAGGGGGGCGGGTGCTCAAAGCTGCCAAAATGACCTGAGATAACCTTGATAAAGACCACACAATGCCTTTGGGATTCCAGTCGTTGCCAGTGCTAACTTATTGGCTGAAACTAAAGCTCCTCTGCATGCACAACAGATGGTGCAGCTTCACTTTATGTAAGAATGAGACCAAAAGGCCTCTGGGGGAGAAGTGTGGTCCACATGAATGTTAGCCACAGACTGGAGTGGAGAAATGAAACAGCCGGACAGGGAGCTGGTGCTCCCTCTGTTTCACCTGCGTTTGCTCACCATTCAGCCACCGGGGAGATTTCAGGAGGGAGTCTGAGACAGGTGGCTCCCTCAGACCATCAATAAAATAGCTGTGATATTCTTTTTTCAACTATAGTCTTGTCAGAGTGTCGTAAATGGATTAACACTGCGCATGTAAAGGCAGTTTCTTTTTCATCAGTCACTTAAGTGCACACTGGATTAACCCCATTGAGGTGATGAAAAGAGAAGAGAGATAAACACCTGGTCGGGAACCAGCAACCTCCCTCTGAGCAAGGCAGATTGGTGGGTCTTTCTTCAGTGAAGCTTTTGAAAAGCATAAGACAAAATTCTACTGCAGGGCTCAATAGTCAGATTAAAGGCAGGGGAGCTCCTTTTTCATTTTGCTTTGACAAAAAGATTGCAGGTTACAGTCAATTCATCTGTCTTTGTTCTCTCCTGGTCCCGGGGGCTGAGCACCGGCTGAAGAGCAGCAGGCGGCGGGACCATATAATATGTGGCATTGGAGATTTAGTGCTGCACAGGTAGCGAGGAAGGTGCAGTGCAGTAGCTGCCATCTTCCTCGTCTGCAGCGTGTTTGTCCAGCAGAAGTGTATAATTGTCTCTGCATGAAAACCACTGAGCAGCGCATTAAAGCATAGCTCCTTTGAAAACATCTGCTTTGCAGGCGTCACAAGTACAAATATCTCCATGTACAATAAAAGAAAAAAAACAAACACATTCAACACACTTCAAAGTCGTCAGTGGAATTTAAATTTTAACAAGCCAGAGGGGATAAACGAAGGAACACAAGGTGCATAAATGCTCAAGTAAGTCAAGACCAGACCTCTGAAAACCTCAGGAGACCACAGCAGGAGGGAAAGTTACACAATGAAAAAAAAAGAGAAAAATACAAAGAATAAAACAAAAACTTTATTGCAGCCAGACTCATCACAACATAGCAGTCTGGAAAAAGAGAGCCTTCTGAGAATGCATAAGCGTAATGCAAACTTTATGCAGCGAGCAGAACTGCAAAGTTCATGGGTGTCTGTCTGGTAAAGAGAAGGAGACACCTCTGTTGAAGCAGCAGACAAAACAACAGCACAGATCCAAGACACATCAGAGAGAGAGAGAGAGAAGGAACAACACGGAGGAATCGACCAACATCAAACATGTACAGCAGGCTTTGGAAAGTATACTTGGCAGGAGCATGAAGCAGGTTGATGAGCTGGAGGAGCAAGCATGTTATTAAGGAAACATAATTACAGTTCTAAAGTTCTGTGTCATGTGGAGGGGAAAGAGCAAAAAGAAAGCTAAGAAATGTAAGATTTCTTTAATGGGACTATGGGTGCCTGTCTGCTTAAAATAAATTTACTTTGAACTACCAGAATCTGTATTCTTGCTTTTTCCGAGCGTCACATATCTTCAAGTATGAGGAAAGACAGAACGAAACAATGAACCTATAAAGTCTCTGCTTTATGATCACTGCAGGATTTCAGTGGAAAAGCTGATTGCACTGTTTTCATACTGTAAGACAGTGGCCCCCAAGTGGAGATGTGCAGAGTTGTGGCAACTACAGAGGAATAAAGCTGATGAGCCATACAATGAAGTTATGGGAATGAGTAGTTGAAGCTAGACTAAGGGCAGAAGTGAGCATTTGTGAGCAGCAGTATGGTTTCATGCCAAAAAAAGAGTACTACAGTACTATTTGCTTTGAAGATGTTGATAGAGAAGTACAGAGAAGGCCAGAGGGAGCTGCATTGTGTTTTTGTAGATCTGGAGAAAGCCTGTGACAGGGTGCCCAGAGAGGAACTGTGGTATTGTATGAGGAAGTCTGGAGTGGCAGAGAAGCATGTTAGAGCGGTGCAGGACATCTATGAGGACTGTAAGACAGCGGTGAGGTGTGCTGTAGGTGTGACAGAGGAGTTCAAGGTGGAGGTGGGACTGCATCAGGGATCAGCTCTGAGCCCCTTCTTGTTCACTATGGTGATGGACAGGCTGACAGACGAGGTTAGGCAGGAATCACCATGGACTATGATGTTTGCAGATGACATTGTGATCTGTAGTGAGAGCAGGGAACAGGTGGAGGAGAAGCTAGAGAGGTGGAGGTTTGTCTTGGAAAGGAGAGGAATGAAGGTTAGCCGCAGTAAGACAGAGTACATGAGTGTGAATGAGAGGGACCCAAGTGGAAGAGTGAGGTTACAGGGAGAAGAGATCAAGAAGGTGGAGGATTTTAAGTACTTAGGGTCAACAGTCCAGAGCAAAAGAATGTGGAAAAGAGGTGAAGAAGCGTGTACTGGCAGGATGGAACGGGTGGAGAAAAGTGTCAGGTGTGATGTGTGATAGAAGAGTTTCAGCTAAAAGGAAAGGAAAGGTGAACAAAACTGTGGTGAGACCAACGATGATGTTTGGTCTAGAGACAGTGTCACTGAGGAAAAGACAGGAGACAGAGCTGGAGGTAGCAGAGATGAAGATGCTGAGGTTCTCTCTGTGAGTGACCAGGAAGGATAGGATCAGGAATGAGTACATCAGAGGGACAGCACATGTTAGAGGTTTTGGAGATAAAGTCAAGAGAGGCCAGACTGAGATGGTTTGGACATGTCCAGAGGAGAGATAGTGAATATATTGGTAGAAGGATGCTGAGTTTTGAACTGCCAGGCAGGAGGCCTAGAAGAAGACCAAAGAGGAGGTTTATGGATGTAGTGAAAGAGGACATGAAGGTAGTTGGTGTGAGAGAAGCAAATGCAGAAGACAGGGTTAGATGGAGGCAATTGATTCGCTGTGGCGACCCCTGAAGGGAAAAGTCGAAAGGAGAAGAAGTGGCCCCCAACCCCCGATACCTATCCGTGTGTCAGTTGATTCCAGGCAGCACATAAATAATACGGAACTTACATTAATATTATTCCGAACACTGTTTTGTTTAGGAAAATTACCAGATTTTCTCCTCTACAGCTGTCTATGAGACACTCTTGACACATGATGCTTACCTCGGTCACATGACTACCTTCTTGAAGTGGCCTCTCTCACAGAATACATTCCTAAATTGAAACTCCTAAGTTAGCAAAACGAACAAAAAACAAACATCTTTGGAAAGTTTCTTTACACAGGGTAAAAGAGCCAGTCAGGAGACAAGAACCTATGACTTCAAAGAAAAAGAAAGCTGCCTTTAAGGTTCTACCACAACCTTAAAGGCTGGTTTGTGAAAAATATTGTCTGATGTTAAACTGGTCCGTGATGCAGAAAAGGTTGTGGACTACTGCTGTAACAAACGTCGTGAAAACACCAAAAAAATGCAGAAATGTCATTAAATAAAGCACCTAACTGATTAAACTAAATTCATTTCTGTACCAATGGAAACATGTTTGAATGAAATGAAGTCATTGTCTTGCTTTTCATTTTTTTAAAAATCTAATTTTTAACTCTTGAGAACTTTGCATTTTGTTGCTCCTCAAAGCATAACAAGAAAACTTTTTAGAAGCTATACATTAAAATAATCAGTCTTGAAGAACAAAATATAAACATTAAGTGAAGCTGCAGCAAATCTCTAAACTTTGGCATACTTATCGCCCACCCTCTTTTTCTCCCTCCGGCTATAAATGCATACATTAATTTTCATTCATGATCTGGACCGCTACTGAGCAAGGTAAAATAAGCTTTGTGATGATTTAGTTTTAATTAGCTGCTTGTTTACTTTGTCAATGAGAAAACGATGGGCTATAAGCCACTGCCTGAAGAAATCTTGATGTGGGAGGATAAAAAGTCACCATAGAGGTGCTGAATGAAGGTGCCCACACATGGCATCAATGGAATAACTTCTGTTCATTGTGTAGGAATTGGCTTGATCAGTCTATGCAGAAGGAAATACACCCTACTAAATACAAGCCCATATTTCACACCAACTTTGACAAACAAGCTATTGCATGAAGAGTTCCGATGTGGTCCCTAAACTACTAAACAGATTCCCAATACCTGGAACTTGATCCCAATCTTTCTGAAAATCCAAACACCTCATCCCCATCCCTCGGGCCACATCTCTACACAGTTTCTTGAAATCCCTTCAGAACTTTTTGGAATAGATATTTTTCAGCTAACCTTTAAAGAGACAAGCAGACAAAAGGTAAGGAAAACTCAAACACTGTGGGCTACCGGAAATCTCGAGACATCTTTTTACACTCGTCTGAAAAATTCAAAGATAAATTGGAAATATTGATGGAAATGTAGTGACAGTAAGAGCAAGCTGCACATTCAGACAAGTGACAGTAACACCTGAAGATGCAATGGGTGACACGTTCTGTCAAAGAGGTGGAAGCAATGACAAAATGTAAGGCTGGACCAGCTGAGCTACATGCATAACATTTGTATGGAAGACGAGGCAAAATGAGGAAAACAGAATGTTTCACATATCTTTCATCATATGCAAAATAATTCAGACATCAGCTCGAAACCTTCTGCTTCATCTTCTTTAAATGTGTCCTATCACACACTCATCCTCTTCATCAGCGCAAAAACATTAAAATTGTCTTTTTAATGTCTCATTAGCCTTAGAATTTTGTTTTGCAACACATTTTTAATGGACTATATTTCCACACAGATTTTGACATTGCAGAAGTTTGATTCCCGTTAAAGAGTAAAAAGGGCAAATTGGGTGTCTGGTAGAAGTCTTCTTCTCCTTTCGGCTTTTCCATTCAGGGGTCACCACAGCGAATCAATTGCCTCCATCTTCTGCATCCTCTTCTCTCACACCAACTACCTTCATGTCCTCTCTCACTACATCCATAAACCTCCTCTTTGGTCTTCCTCTAGGCCTCCTGCCTGGCAGTTCAAAACTCATTATCCTTCTACCAATATATTCACTATCTCTCCTCTGGACATGTCCAAACCATCTCAGTCTGGCCTCTCTTGACTTTATCTCCAAAACCTCTAAAATGTGCTGTCCCTCATCCTATCTATCCTGGTCACTCACAAGGAGTACCACAGAATCTTAATTTCTGCTACCTCCAGCTCTGCCTCCTGTCTTTTCCTCAGTGACACTGTCTCTAGACCAAACAACATCGCTGGTCTCACCACAGTTTTGTACACCTTTCCTTCTCTGCTAGAAGTATGGAGAAATAAAGCTCGATTTTTGGAGGAAACACTGTTGTAAATAAAACCTTCATTCACCATGGCCCAAATCTTCCTTTAAGCAGCATCAAGGCTTCATTAAGCTCAAACTACAATGTAACCAGACACAATAAAGTCATTAGTGTTTCCATATTTGAGAAGGGATTATAAAACTGGGAGGTCAAAAATCAAGAGGCAGGATTTTTAAAGCACATTCCTCCAGTACTCCAAGGCTTAATGTGAGTAATTGAACACAGGTATGCTGAAACCTTGGAAACACTCCTACCAACCCATTAACGGACCGCCAGCAGGTTAACAATTCAAATCTGATGCAGAAACACCTCCTGGCCTGACCAGGAATGCATCACAGTTGCTGTTTGTGATCCCCCCCCCCCATGCATCCCATTCGTTCCGTTTGTCTTTTCTCCCTCACTCTGCCTCCCTTTCATTGTGTCCCAGCTCCCATTCATTACCCTTTTGTAGTACTATATATTTAATGCATAAACAAATACAGCTGCTGCACTTAATCTAGCCTGTCATTAGCCATGTGCTGCACCACAGCCTGAGCGGACATAACAGAAAGCAGAGGAATGCGCCTCAAAGACCCCATCCATGACCATATCTGGATAATCTGTATTGTTTGTGAGGAGGTGGGAGCTGCCTGTAAGTGGGAACAATTTACAGTCAGAAATAATGGACTTATTATTGGACAGAATGAGAGAAAGGTTTGCATTCTACAGACGTTCCCCGTGGGATTTTCAAAAATGCACTTCACGTGCACATGGCACAACATTTTCCCTATTTTAGACTTTTGCATGTGTGATGTAGGATGGACAACAAGATTGATATGGAGGAGACCAATGACCCAGCCCGGGGCCCAGAGAGAGTGACTAACCATCTAATTAGAGGGAAGAGGGTGGAGCTTGAGCTTTAAATGAATAATTAGGACCTTTTCAGAAAACCAGGCCCTGCAAATCAAGGAATAAAAATGGCCACCGCACTATGTCACTGTGTCTGCACCAATAAAATGGTTTGTCCCAAACCTGGGGGGGACTTGATACTAGGGGTGGGTGGGAGATGAAAAGATGAGCACCTGCAATCATGTGACCACCTCAGGCCTGAGGTAAACACAGCGTTGTGCTTTCATTTATCATCAATCGGTTTCAAAAAGATCAGCTCCTTTTCTAGCTGCTATCAAGTCATCAGAAATCTGAAAAGAAAAGAAACCTAACCTCGTTAACTTACTATCCATCTCCTTTTGTTTCCCAAGAGATGTGCTGACCAATGATCATAAACTTTTTCTCATTAGCAAACATTCCAAACAACTAGATCGCCTTGAAATCAATACCTTTAATTTGCTAATGGTGCCCGCAGATGTCATCCTGACATGCTTAGATGGCGATGGAGCCAGAAACAGATTAAATCTACCTGATGTCCTCTGGCTTGTTTTTTTCTGAGTCTCTTCTCTCTGATTTCTGTCAGAGAAATTCTTCACAGCACTGCAGGCAGGTATTTTGCCCGAGGGTAGATGTAGGTGGAGTTATAAGGAGGTGGAAGGTCAGAGTAAGATAATGAATGTGTTCCAAGCTTTTCAACCCTCTTTGCAAGGCACAGACAAGAGGCCACACATCAAACTGACAGATGTCTGTTTCAAACATTTGCATTAGCACCTATAAGGCTCCAAATAGTGGTCTAAACTCAGTTCAGGCAGTCGCAATATTTATTTTTTCTAATCAATACAGTATAAGTGGAGTGTTCAATATGGCTGTGACAGACTCCTGATAAAAAGATCCAAATCATCATTTCTATTTCTTCATTGTAGGGATTCTTTAAAAAGTGTAACGTTAGACGAACGTTAACCCAATCCCACCATGTAGTCTAGCGCCAAAAAAGAAAAGACCAAAGACAAAAGCATTCATTGTGTGCCGATTTCGAATTAAAAACTCAGATAAAATACCCGTAGTCCCTCGAGACATGTAATAGCTATAAAAGATGGAGAGTGACATATCTCTATTAAATGCATGATAATTAATTTGGTTTGTAAAAAATTGGTGAGTAATTTTTAAATTTACTTGCCTGGAGCCAAAAACTTGATTATGAACACTGGTTGCATGTGAACACACTCACAAGTTCTTTTCCTCTTTTTTCCTTAGGAATGTAGCTAAGCCTCTTAGCGTGCTTTGGTTTTGAGGGTATATCTGTAATGAATCATTGCTTTTGTCTTAAAAACATCCTTCGAATTTTACTATTTTTGCCGTATCCACAAAAGATCTTTTTGCCCAAATTTAATCAGTACAATATGACTGAACCAGCTCGAAGTCAGCATTCATCACTTTAAAATGCACCAACCTCCATTGATATCATATTTTATAAAGGCAACAGTTTTATAATTCATCCATGACTAGTCAAAGTTCGCACCTCCTCACTTTGACGGTCTAAATCAGGGATGTAAAACTCATTTTCACCCAGAGCCACATCAGCATAATGGCTGTCCTCAAAGGGCCAAATATAACTTAAAAATGTAACTAAATGTAACTCAATGTTACGTAAAATAAACGTAACTACTCTTTAATGTTAAATAACTCTAAATTTATTACTTATTCAACGTACAAACATTACAGTTACACAGAAATGTATGTTTGCTTGTTTCTCTGTTGTAACAAATTCTTTTAATTTGTCAGGTTATGAAACCTGCAGAACTCCATCAATCAAGGATCAAACTATCCAAGTAAGGAAAAATAACATCAAACACAAGTTAGGACATTAACAAAATGTTTTTGTCAAAGTTAAAATGGGCTTAATTACTGCATTGTGGGAAATGTAGATTCAGGTCAAAGTACGCTTTTGACCTATTTATTTTTAGACACTGATCTTTTATGCTCTCGTGGGTCACATGAAATGATGTGACGGGCCACATTTGGCCCCCGAGCCTTGAGTTTGACACATGTGGTCTAAATCTATACCATTTTTTTACAGTGTCAAAAGCACAAGAATAAACACACGCAGTAACACACAGACACACACCTTCCAATCAGTGATGCCTGAACCTGCCTTAGTATGCTGTTTAGGAGGGCTAGTTGTGGTGAAAGCTGGTGCAAGACCACCTTAGGGAAATGTCTCCCTCTGAAAACAGTGACAGAGAGAGAGATGAATGCTGCAAAAACAGAACCTGAAAGCATCCCTGGTTCACGCAACCGCAACAGCCACGAGGCAGGGCTGTGGTGCTTCAGTCTGGAATTGGCTTTCAGACCACATGTCAGACATGTTTCGCCTCTTGCTTATTTTGATTCACACTTGTTCTTGTCTCAGGCATTCATGGGAACCTTTAAGTCTTCCAGCCTGTTCGAAAACCGTCAAAGATGCATTTTTCCTCCCAAAGCTGGTAAAAAATCTCTCAATTTTCTTCACAGCATGGCAATTTAGATTGGCCTCTGTGGATTCTATATTAACTCAGTGTATGGAGAAAAGTGTCTCTTTTATCTCAATTTCTGTCAAATAACTCCCACAGCAGGACATAAGATAGTTCTAGTTTGCCGTCGAGTTTGACACCAATCCTTCTCCAGGGTCATTGAGCAAACTCCACAAACCCCCAAACTGAAGCCTACAGGTTCATGCTTTGTGGTACTGGGGCTGAAATTGCAGACAGCACCAGGTTGTAGGCATACTTTATTTAATTTATCAAACATTACATTGCCAATGATGTGCCTACTGGATGTGAATACATTTGGACACCAGGGCAAACGTCCAACATAGAAGCACAAATGTTAGTGGCTGGAAAGAGAAAGTCACCATGGCCATGGAGAGAAATCCATAAATCTCTGGAAAAACATCCTCACCTTCCTTTCAATAAATGCAAAGATATTTCACTGACCAACTTGTAGAACATACGGAAATAACAGGGTTCACTTAGTCAAAACTGAAAGAGTGACTTTGGTGACATACTTTAAAAAATCTTTAATTTTACACCCTATTTTGACAACAGTCATATTGTTAGTATAACTCAATTCATAAAGTCATTATCTCCCTGCAGCAAAGATGTGGTTGCATTTTGTTTTACTTTTCATCATACAACTTTTATTTTTGTACAAAGACGTGTGATCAGACTCAGTCTACTGGCAGTTGGCAAAACTTCAAAGAAATGTTTAATATCCTCATAAATCTGTCAATATTAGGCTAATATGTCAATATTAGGCTAATATGGGGTGGCAGTGGCTCAGCGGTAGAGCGGACGTCTTGGGACCAGACAGCGCCCACGGCGGTTCGATTCCCGCTCCAGCCAGACATCTTCGGAGTGTGAGCTGACAGTGGGAAGTGTCAGCTCACTTACCAGCCACTGCCGAGGCGCCCTGGAGCGAGGCGCCGTCCCCCCCACAAGCTGCTTATTGGGGCGCACTCCGAAGTCGCGACCCGTCCCTCCACCTCTCTTGTACTGATTGTCATTAACTGCATGCCTACAGGCCCCTAGTGTGTGTTGTGTTCAGGGGCCTGTATACGATGTTGGTGTGTGTACTCTGACTAACACACACACACATATATTATATATATATATATGCATGTACAAAAAACTGGAGTGGAAAACATAATTTCTCCATTCTGTGGACAAGTAAAGTGGATTTAATCTTTTTAATCTTTAATATCATTGGTGCACTTTTAGTCTCGGGACTTACACGATTATCTGTATTGTCATCAAGGTGTGGTTTGTTAGTCTGCCAAACAGATGCGGAATCTCCAATATTGACACTACTATTCCAAGATGACAGACAAATTAAATCAGAGGTTCCTGCAACAGATATAAGTACACAGGCAGTGAGTTAAAAGTTCATTTTAAATATACTGATATCTCTACAGCTAGGAAACATTACAGATTACCTTACAGGAAGTCAGCTTTCCAGATACTGACCCTCATTACCGAACACAAACAATATATTAACTAGAACCAAGGCAGTCAGAGACTGCAACATCTCGCGACACCCCTGAATTCCAAATTTTACCCTGACCTACTTACATAGGTCAGGGTAAAACACAGCATAGAGTAGATCAAACCACTAGCTTTGATCTATGGTCGTACTCACACTGGCTTTCTCCCTCGTCTTTCTATCTTATCCGGTTCCTGAGTGTACAAAAGTTGAAATTTGATCTTGACTTAGTTTTCTCAAGGTCATCTTCTCATTTTCATCCCCTTTGCTGGCCGAGTAATGTATTTTTTGTGTCATCTTTCTATCTGCAACAGTTGCCAAGATATTTGGGGGACTAACGGACAGACTGACACATAAACACTGGCAATTACAGTACATAACCGCTCTGAAGCCGGATGTAAAAATTTGAGACTTCATAATTTGTGAAAGTATGAATGTTTATGAAGTGTTTATGAAGTGGATCTGTTAGTGATGAAGAACTTCATCACACCCATGAGATGGGAATATCTGAAAGGTTGGCATACTTGATATGTTCCAGGTTGGAGATGGGACTCAAAATGATTTATCAGCTACTGTTGTCGTGGGTTTCACTTACCGTTACACTTCGAATTCAAAATGTTCCAAATATGCACTTATCTAAAAAGCATTGATGCGTTTGGGAGGCACGGTTGTTGCACGTCTCTCTTTGCTGCAGGAAACAAAGGTGGTACAACAAGTTTTTCCAAGTCACACTTTAAGCTGTTATGAGATGAGCTATGAACACACAGATCAAAGCTCTCCTTACAGTAAGCGCTCGAGGACTTAACCCTGACTGTTTCAGCTCGTGTCAATCAAACCCAACCAACGCCTTTGACAACGTAAATACATGCTGGGTCAACGGAGTTTTACCAAAACAAAATGCTCCTTCAGTGTAAAACCTCATGAAAAATGAAACCCCTTTGGCAAGGAATAGTGACACCGTCAACGGTCAAGTAAACACAGCATGTTGACGTCTGCAGAAGTTTAAACACTAAAACAAACAGCGGTTTTGCTGAAACAGAAATGTTTTTTCTTGTAGGTTTTCAAGAGTATTGACACAGTAACACATAAAATGAGACCTGTACAAATAGATGTGCAAAAATGACTGAAATCCCTTTAGAATACATGCTGAGGCAGTGATATGTTCAGAGTGGTAGTGTGTTAATAAACTCAACAATCTTCATTGTATTTGCCTCTACAGAGCCGCACAGTCCAACTGTTTTTGTTAATGTTGTTGTTGTTGTTTTTGTTGTTGTTGTTGTTATTGTTATGGCCATTGTGATGTCTGCTCTGTGCATATATGAAAAAGACCTGCAGGAGGAGATATGGAATTTGAGCAATGGCATTATCTTTTCAGAGGTGTCATAGGGTTGTGTTTTCAAAAGTTTATAATCTGGGGTTGATTTGGATTTTTAATGTGTTTACAAAACTTAGTCAAATATACTACAAGACTAATTCTACAATTTTAACGAAAATATTCTTCTAAACACAAGTAGAAGTCCCTAAATAACTGAATGCGCTGCCAACTGGTTATATTCAATGAAACAGGAGCTACAACCAGTTCCATGAGTTAATTTATCTCACCTCATTAGAAGCAACAGGCAGACAACATGAAGTCTTCCACGCCCTGTGCAAGCAGACTCAGGGTTATGTAGACTAAGGCCCAAGTCAGCTCTGATTTATTTACACTGAGTTGGAAAAAATGAATTTGTCCATGTTCCATACAGTATCGTCACATGAAGTATTTGCAGTATCTTAAATCTTATAAAGTTTTTGGCACACAAACATTAAGATGACACTAGCCCTGCATTAGCCTCCAGCACACAACAAGGCACCAACTGCTTCTAAAATAAAAAAATGAAGTGTTTGCTTTTATACAGTCACACGCTGTTTTGTTGTTAATTTATTAATGTTGGTTTTCATTTTAGTTCATTTAAAGTAAGTTTGGCCGGAAAACACTCAAGCTTCTGTACACAAACATGCAAAAACACCACAGAAAGAATGAAACTGAACAAATCATAGTTTGATCAAACAAGTGGACTAGATAGTGGCTGATTAAAATAGATTAAAGTTGAATGTTAAATATTCTTTTCGATTAACCAAATATTTGTTAATCTCGCAGTAATACAGCATCCACCTCCATCTTCACATTCCCATTCCATCACTAGATTCTTTTAGTTCCTTAATAATTCAGACATAATAATTCAGACCTTCTGACCTAAACTGCAATGAAAAGAGGTCAAACCCATTTTTATTAATTTATTAATTTTGGTTTTCATTTTAGTTCATTTACCGTAAGTCTTGGATAAAAACTGACAGAATTTTTTTAAAGAATTCTCCTTTGAAAGGTTTCAACATATTGATGACTCACTGTTACAACTAAAATTATATATTTGTGACAGAGATCACAAAGTGCAGATAAACAGTAATTTAGAGCAGTGGCCCCCAACCCCCGACCTGTACCGTACCTTGGGTCAATCGGAACAGAGCTGCACAGAAACAATACATAACTGACATTATTTCCGTTTTATTTATCTGATTCTGAACAATGTTTTTTTAAATTTTTTTTTTATATACTGTTTTGATCCCCGAAGGGAAATTAAGAACGCACACTCTAGCTACTGATTCAAACGCATGCATATATATATTAGTGTGTACAGGCCCCTGTAGCACACACACACATACACAAGGGGGCCTGTAGGCATGCAGGGGAGGTAGAGTGGCAGGCAGCTCCATCTTGGTGCGCCTTAAATGAGCAATTTGTAAAGGGGACGGCACCTTGCTCAAGGGTGCCTCGGCAGTGCTCCAGAGGTGAGCTGACACCTCCCACTGTCAGCTCACCTCCGGGTATTTTTTTTGGGCGGGAGCGGGAATCGAACCGCCGATCTTGAAATCATAGGACGACCCGCTCTACCGCCTGCTTTACCACTGAGCCACTGCCGCCACTGCCGTTTTGTTTTTGTTTTTAAAATTACGTGATTCTCTCCTCAACATTGGTCTGTCACTTATTTGTCAAGACGCTTGCCTCGGTCACATGACTACCTTCTTAAAGGATCCGATTGGGCTACTAACACAGAATACTGTACATTACCGTTAAATTAAAAGTCCCAAACTAAATAAAACAAGCATTATGCTGATAATAAAGCTGCATACACATTAAATTTAAAATAAATGTGAATCCAGAAATTTTTTATGTTGGTAATATCATTTTATATTTTTTGTTGTATTTATCCGCCACACCTTGGAAATATTTTCTGACATTTAACCGGTCCGTGGTGCAAAAACCATCAGGGACCACTGATCTAGAGTTTTGCTGCAGACTTCCAGGTGCTGGTTTCTTAAACCTTGACTGGTCTTTTGCGTGGGAAACTGAACTTAAGTAAAAAAAACAACAACAAAAAACAGATCATGACAGAGTTATACCAAACTGCTCATCTAGCAGCCTGGGAAAGAGATGACCCTTAAAACCGCATTGATACACCACGAAAAATGTCAATTTGTACCTTATTCAATGTCTTTCTACAGTCTGTCTTTAAGAAATGTTTAGATAATTGCACCACATGATAACTACTGCCATTACTAAGATCAACATATGTCATGACCGACACTCTAATCCATCCTGTCAGACTGTGGGACCTTCCAGGATGTGTGCGCTCCAACAGGGTGTGTCACCCTCACCGGGGTGGCATGACCCCAGATGACAGGGGCATCCAGCTGGGCAGCAGACGACGGTTGGCAGGCTCCAGGTGCCACGGCGACTGACCACCAACTATCAACCGCACGTCAAACGTAAGCAACAAAAGGTAGACAAAATAAAGACACAGACCAAACAGAAAGCAGATGAAATCAAAACAAAGACCGCTGTTGCCTTTTCTCTGCCACATCAGGGAGTTTTTCATCCTTCCCTTGCCAGTCACAAACCGAGAAAGCAGCGATGCTAAGAGACAATCAGCCTCCTCCTACCACAAGGTGAGGCCCCGCGTGGCGATTGTGGTTTCACAATAGATGAGAGTGTGAGCGTTCATCCTGAATGCTTTCTGGTATGATTTCCGCCAAACAGGCTTGTTTTTCTGACACTGGATGCCTGAATCACAGCAAAACTCAAAAGTTAAAACTTTAAATGCCCCCTAAAGAGAGAGGAATTCTCACATTCATTCAACAGCATTTAATGCAGATAAAACTGTCACCCGTTAGTAATGGCTGTGCGTCACAAGGACTGGCTTCACACTGCACAGTACTGGATACATGACAGAAACAAGGCTGAACCAGCACATGGCAAACCCATCTGGAACAAAAGCTGGCCTAATTTTTTTTTTTAATCAAAGATAAGGGAAAACCCTGGCTCTGAACAGAGACAGCGTGGGCTGTTGTCCCCTCTCCTCATTCACTCCAATCCACAAGGTTTGGGATATCAGCCTAGAAACACTGAGCGAAATGGACGCTTGTCTGAAATAGGTCAGTCGGAAGTCTAATGGGAAACACTCAAGCTTCTGTACATAAACATGCAAAAACACCACAGACAAATAGATGGATACACACAGGCTATGGAGCAAGCCGGTATTAGATGCGCTAATGTGACCTAAGCCAATCAAAAAGCAGGCTTTAGTGAAGTGTACGACTCAGACAAGATAAATGGTGTGATAGCTGGAGGGGTTTGGAGGTTCTTCAAGCGTGGAGGTTCCTCCTGCAGTAAAAAGTCTCAGCTTTGCACCTCCAGTCGCACTCTAGTTCAAAAATGAACAGATAAGTAAGCTAAATAGTTGAGAATGAAACAGAATAAATCATAGTTTGATCAAAAAGCTGGACGAATATTTAACTCAGGAGAAAAACAGTAACTAGAGAGAAGCTGATTAAAATAGGAAAATGGTTTGAGTCCCGCTCTGTGCGGAGTTTGAATGTTCTCCCCATGTCTGCGTGGGTTCTCTCCGGGTTCTCCGGCTTCCTCCCACCTCCAAAAACATGCGCATCAGGTCAATAGATTCACTCCTTAATAATTCAGAAAATTTTCTGACCTAAATCCAAGAAAACAGGTTGAACCCATGGAAAATGTTTGAATAATGTTAAGTAAATTGTTATAAACATCTGACTACTCTAGAAATATATGCATGCATATAAGTTGCTTCAAAAAACAAAAACTGGCCAGCAGCAAAAGCTTCTATCTGAACCCGCTCTGCAGGAATTCAGGAGCGTTGACATCGAAAAAGTGAAGGTTGGTTCATCCTTCTCTAGTTTTAATAGTAGTGATTAAAAAAGGTGGAGAGAATGAAAGTAATGGAATTAAAGACAGCGCTTTGAAAATGTGTACCGAGCCTGTAAAGGAGATACAGAAGACCAGACAAAAAACCCTCAGTCCATCACATAGACTTATCCATAACAAACGTAAGTAACAGGTAGATGCACATAATCGCTCACACCACAAAAACTTGTTAAAACATGATACAATGCCAAAGGGGAAACTGGCAAATAACTCCAGAAATTCACACATATTTTGGTACACACACAGGCAATGATTGACAGCGTGTATTAAAAAAAGGGCAGGCTAGTGCATGACAGGAGGAGGGCTGAAGGGAGGCAATTAGAGTCATTTTTCATATGATAATAGCTACAAACAAGACATACACCCTATAAAATTTATTTAAGCTGAACAAATGAAGATATAAAAATGATGTGATGTTCCTCAGAAAGAATTGAAATAAGGGTAAAGAAGGATGAAAAGGTGGCAGTCATCTCTTACTCTGGCATGTCGGGATGTCGCAGTATCTCCAGTAGATCCCATCTTCATGGTCTGCAATGTAGCACCATGGCTGAACGTCGCCATCAGGATTCCTGCAGATACAGAGTGGTACAGTTAAACCTCATCCAGCCAATGTGTTTAAATGTGATCATGTGTCATAGTCTCTGCTTTTCATCTTTTTGTTTAAAGTCACCAGTCACCAGTCAAAAACCTTTATTTTGGGGGATAAAAATGAAACCACATGGATGGACTTTAGTTCGATGCTCCGTCAAACCTCTAATGTGTATTACCAACCATGCTGAATTTTAAAATAATCGCACAATACCAGGGTTAAACAGCTGACATATGCTGAACTCTTGAGATGATGGACCTATTGTCAGAAAATAAATCCACACCTCTTTATATGATCAAAGTGATTATTATTTAAATTGAGAAAAAAATAATTGGAAAAAAATGGTGATCCTATTTGTTTTTATGAACTAGTTATTTTTACAAACGTACTGCGTTTGTCAATGCCACCATTTTCTCAAAATTAAAACCCAGCATTTGCACACCCTTTTCTCACTTCATGTGGAAGTAGAGCAGAAAAAGATAAAGTAGGAGACGGCAAAACACCATCATAAAGATCAACTGGAAATGGAACTGGACGCTGCTGAGGACTGAATTTTAAATGATGTTTCACAGGAAGATTATTTTGACTGTGTCAATCACCCCCTGAGACACCCGTAGGTGCTTGATGGTTGTTCACGCTCATCTGTCAAGGGCTAGACCTACGGGTCTCTTGAGGGGTGGAGGTGGTCGTAGGTCAGGTGGAAGGCTCTTTGTTCTCGGCCAGACATAGACCTGAATAGCAGATGGGCGTCTCTTTTGGTCTAAGGTTTTGTCTGAAGCTGCAGCCTCTTTGAACCGCTTAAAGGCACCCATAATGATCAGCTGACAGGCCCCTCGGTGCTTCGCTTCTTAGTTTCGCTTTATAAAAGCAATGAGAGCAGGGACTGAAGAGAACTTTCTCAAACCTCTGTGCAGCCTCCTCGTCTCCTGGGTGATTTTAGAAAATCATGATGCTCAGAGCAACTTCTGAATTGTCGATAAAGGAAAATAAAACAATGGCTACATTGCTGCTGCTCATCTCTGTACTGTTTCAGCTCTTTAAGCTCCAGCTCACGATGGTTGTGAATTAAAAACATATTCTTTCGAAGATGATAGTGTTTTTTATTTCCTCTTAGAACTGATGGTAATTACAGGAGACCTTTTCACTTCTCTTTTGACGCACCCCATTGTTGCATCTTGAAAGACGCCTGGGGCGCTGCACTTTCCCAGTTTGCCTTTTCAGACCAAAGTTGTGAAGGGCGTTTCCATTACTTTTCTTCTCTTATCCAGTTTCCTCCTCACTCATTATGCTCAGTATGAGGTATTGGTTGGCAAAAATGTCAACAAGACTTTTTTTTGTGTATGTTTTTTTTTTTTTTTGCATTAAACTCAGATCACATTAAAGTGACTAAAATCTTTTCACCCAAAAAGTCTTGCAAACACCATCCAATTGACGACAGTTGAAGGTACAAAATCATTACGGATTCATGCTTTATCAGTTTACAATCATGACAGAATGAAAAGTACGAGTGGTCACATTTTCATTTCTTCCTTATTGTTGTATTGCAAAAGAAACAACCCAGAACCTCACTTTACTCGAAAGTTTTTCATGTTCATGGAAACCAGCTTTGTTTTCCAGTAACTTTCAACACTATTTCATGAGCCTGGATCTATTTATCACTCCACCCCGATTGGAGGCAGACACCTGTTTGTTTAGCCTGAGTCAACTGCTGAAGTGAAAAGCGCTAGAACTGGATCCAACAAACAAAACACTGGATTATACAACCGCTGTCTCATTCTGCCGGCCCAACTCTTCTTCGTGCTGTCAACAGGTAATGGCCCTGTTTGAAGTGAGTCTCATCAGATCTATAATCACTTGTGCAACACGATGCGGTTTCATAATCACTGCCTAAGGAGGCAGACATGAATTCCAGCCAGTATAATAATAAAAACATTGTTAATTGACAACTTCACCCCCCATCCCATGTTTAATCAATTTGCTTTGAAAAAGTAAAACCCCAATGCAATTACACCCCACCCAATCACACCCTTGTCCTCGCTACTTGCTTTCATGTACATACCTACGTACATCCATGTAGCAAAAGCATGGGAACGTTAGCCGTCTGAAAGAGACACATAATCCTGCCTCAAGGTGTGTGTGTGCGTGTGTGTGTGTGTGTGTGTGTGTGTGTGTAGGAAGGGAGAGTGGAAAACAAGTTGGAAAGCAGACAGTCTGAGATTAGCCAAGGTGTCACAGTGCAGATAAGAGCGACCTCGATGGAGGGAAATCCATTCGTTTAACCAGCAGCACAGAGAACGACTCAAGATGTCGATAAAAGTTGCTGCCAAGGGGTATATACAGTGTGTGTGTGTGTGTGTGTGTGTGTGTGTGTGTTGATGGGTTTATGTTTTTGTGCATCAGGAGCGACCCACCTGATCTTCAGCAGAAGCAGTTTTGGATCACAGGAGATGTTTGAACACTTAATAAGCATAGTCAGACTGATTGGTTCATTTTTCCACACATTTTAGTATAAAGGTATTTATAACCTTCTATTTTAATACAGAGAGAAGGAGCTTTTCCAAGCTGGATGCTATTCAAATGGTTTCTTTGAATAAAAATTTCCCGGGAACCTTAATCAGAGCATTTATGAGTGTCTTAAAATGCACCATGCAAAAAAAACCAAACCAACCTTTAATAATGTACATCAAACAAGGGTGTGCAAATGCTGTTTTTCATGACTTTAATTGGAGTGCACAAAGACATTTTTGTGTGACTGGTAAACACATCACTATGTTCTTTGACTAACGTAAGGACTAACTCACCAAAACACATTAACATTTTCTTACCCAACTTTAGTGGTATCTAGCATCGTGAGTAATTTTGTCTCTTTTTTCAAAGGATTTCAGACACTTAGTTTTGAGATTGTGGAACGCTGATGCAGTGGATAGCGCTGTTACCTCACAGCAAGAAAATTCTAGATTTGATTCCTTTCTGTGTGAAGTTTGTATATTATACCTGCGTGGGTTCTTCCTAGGTTATCCAGGTTCCCCCCCCCACCATCAAAACATGCAGCTTAGGTGGATTGGTCACCCCAATTTGTCAATAGATGTGAGTGTGAGAATGTATGGATGAGCTGGCATCTCATCCAGGGTGTACCCCACCTCTCGCCCGCAGTCAGCTGGGCTAGGTGCCAGCAGACCTGTGACCCGCAAGGCAGATAAATGGCTGAATTACGATAATCCTGTCTACAAGAAAATGGATGGATTTTTGAGATACAACAGAGTAATTATATTATTTTATATATAAAATCCATATATACACAAATATACTGTATGTGTGTGTGTGTGTGTGTGTGTGTGTGTGTGTGTGTGTGTGTGTGTGTGTGTGTGTGTGTGTGTGTGTGTGTGTGTGTGTGTTCTCAACATACATAAACACGTTTGTAATTTGACTGAAATGACCACTCCTTGTTATATTTGGTTGCACAAAATTGGTTTAGACTTTGATTCTGAGATTGTTCTGTCATTGGCTGATGCCTGGGAGTCATTTAGTACATCTTCCCATGGGACACTTCTATTAACTTCAGATTAACGAAGCCATCTCTTGGGATTGTAATAAAACCACACAAACTTGGCTGCAGTTTGACTGACCTCAAATTTGCACCCGACATTATGGAGATTCAATTACAATCAACTTGAGGAAAACTATTCTCTGTGGCATTTCCATTATCTGATCTACGAACGGGAGAAGCCTTAGACGCCTAAGTGGACACCCATAAATTGTACAGTACACACACATCTGCATATAAATATCCAGGAAATGACTGGTAAAGCTATTTAACCATCCACTGAAGCGTCAGTCACTTCAC
Organism: Antennarius striatus; assembly: GCF_040054535.1. Classification (NCBI taxonomy): domain Eukaryota; kingdom Metazoa; phylum Chordata; class Actinopteri; order Lophiiformes; family Antennariidae; genus Antennarius; species Antennarius striatus. The sequence continues at coordinate 11,436,838 of NC_090778.1, read as the reverse complement.
ACCCTCACACTAATGCACCGGAGGGAGAGGAGCAGTAGATTAGAAGGAACAATAAATGAAACATAAATCAGCACTTCGATTTCTGTAATGCTTTAATGAATGTCACAAAGTAGATCTTTTCAGCAAAGGTCGAACAAGTACTTCAGAAACAAAAAATTTGCCTTGTTTAAGTGGAAAATTAAGGAATTACTGGGAAGTAGCAACCTCCCTCAATACTGAACATTAAAGTAGACATCACTTACTTCTACTTTATAGAGTGAAATTAAATCTGAATCGGACCATGCTGATTAACAAGTGTTGGAATATGTCATGCTACATCTCGTCTTAGACACGAGAGCTGTTGTACTCCATTTTTTCCAGGGGAACAATGTGACATTTCCTGTCTGCCCAGTTTCTCCCTGTTTTCACTCTGGTACTTTATTGCAGGCTATAAAGATGAAATGTGGGGCTATTAGAGCTTTCTTCAGCACCACTGTGGTGCCCTCTCTACTAAACCGGTTAGGATGAGATGTGTTTATAACTTCTCTGCATCTTATCATCTGACTTCTAAGATGTGTAGTAAAGCCGAATCATCCAGTGATTCCGAGCATTGCATTATTCACCCATGCCCTGGACTCAAGTCACATTTCATAAAACCACCAATGGCCTTGGGTTTTACATGTCAAAAAGCCTCCTTCTACCCTTCATTACACAACCTCCCCTTGTGGAATTCTAGCCAGAAATATCCACAAAAATTTAAGCCTCAGATGAAAGACAAACACAGATGAAAGACACGAGAAAGTCAAGAGTCACCAAATACTGGAAACAGAATTTGAACTTTAAGCAGCACTTCATGTAAACACAGATATTAGCGATCCAAAACTACCACAAAAAGATATAAAACAATTTTTTTGATTGAACTTTCTTTTTGCAGAACGTTAACCCACTGTACTGCAGGCGCAAACTTCTTAACATGTGTGCATGTGGGTGGACACATGCACAAATACTTGACCCTGTGGAGACATGCTGTAAATCCTATCCCTCATCTTTTCACAATGAAGTGACCACTTTGGTGCGCAGAGCACTGCTGATTGGTTGCTCTTTACGAGGAGTGTGTCTGGGAGAGACTGAGAGTCATTGCAGATACAGCCCAAAGTGAAAGAAATCCTTCTATTCGGGGAGAAACAAAGCTGTGAGCTGTCAGCGAGCTGGAAATGCTACTAGCTGCATTGGTGGCCAAAAACAAATCTGGATCCAACAATGAAGATGTCCATTTTGAATCGTTTTTTCAATGCCTCTAATGCAGGGAGAAAGCTATCCGTGATCCTCTGAATCTCTCCGACTCATAAATCTTATTTACCATCCATTTCAAGGAAAAACAAACCGCTCCAATGCAACTTCAAAGCATTTCAGCATTATGAGTTTACAACCATGACAAAGAGAAATGTTTCAGAGGCTTTGGCCAATGAAGAGGGGGTGTTCTGTTTCTTATGGCTTGGGCAATCCACTGTTCTGGACGTCTTGGTAAATTTGAGCTGAATCACGAAAGCGTGTGGCTCTCAAAATATACACAGCTTGACTGTCTTGCAAGCAAAACTGACAGTTGTGTTTGGACTGTGACTGATGGGGTTCTCTAGACACCAAAAGCCACCATATCCCTTCACATTCCATACATGAGAAATGAAGATTTGCTTATACAAGTCTTCAAGCATGTTTGCATCCTTGTGACAACATGGCTAAATGTTCTTTTAGGGCATAACCATAAAAGATTCAGAGAGAAATGTCTGAACCATGTAAAAACTCTAATGCCAATGATGCACTTCTGAATCATTAGTGAGGTCTTTGTCCATGTTAGAACGACCTTCTGATGTCAGTAATATCAATTTTAGCCATCATGAATGAACAAAATATGTCCCTTGAGATATTACAATAAAAATGATGGATTATATGGTAGAGAACATGTAGAAATTAAATATACTTTCCACTACAGGCTAGTTTCAAAGTCTGGGGTCTGGGGTGTTCAGTTTGTACATATCTTCTTACTTTCATCTTTTGAAGGTAATACCAAGTGTTTAACACAATTTAAAGCTCAGTCTCAATTTTATATAAAATTATTTTATGAAAGGAAATGTTTCAATAGATAATCTGGCTCAAAATAAAATAAAAAAAACCCCACATAATTTATAACTTCATGCTTTTTTTCCCATGTGGATTTCTAACAAAACCAACTCTGCTTGAAATATCCTCGCAAGAGTCTAGTTTCCTGAGGTGGTGGAATATATACCCTATTTTAATGACAGTAGATAACTATATATTTCATTCATTCATCTTCACAGATGCTTCCCCTTTCGCAGGCCACAGAGGTTGCTGGAGCCTATCAGAGTGGACTTACGGGTGAGAGGCGGAGGACACTCTGGGCCCGTCTAAGTTTACAATCTACTGTATATGAAAAATAAAATGACACTGTCATAAAATGAGCAGCGTCCTGTACGTGAAATACAGCTGGACTGAATGATTTCATACAATCAAACACAACAAGACAAAAAATTCTAACACTCAAATAACTTAACTTAAATAACTTAATAACTTAAAAAAATAACATTAACAATACAATCTTGGATTGTAAAAAATGAATCCAATAAACTACAACAACAATAACTGTTTTAGTCGTTTATTATTACTGTAGTTAAATTCTAGATCATGAATAGTAACTCACCTGCAATAGTTGTGTCTACCCAATCCGCCCTCTCCATTTGGGTATTTGAGTGTGTTGTAAGGGTGCTGGAAGGTCTCGTTCCAGAAGAGGCAGGGTTTGCCACCATGAAGGCTGGTCTGATTCTGGAACCCCCTGTAGTCCTCTCCATTAGCAGTGAAGCACTCTGGAAAGACAATAAATGAGAAAGAAAATGAGAGACTTTAGAGCAGGGGTATTCGATTAAAAGTTACCAAGGTCCAGTTATAAAAATTTCCTCTTAGTAAAAGTTTCGAACCCAAGTCCAGTTTGTGACTTATGGCCCCGATGTCCACATTATCATTTATTATCAATTTTCAATGCAGGATATGTTTAAGTGAGTACACAGCTAGCTCTTTTACCTCACCATAAATAAAAGTAGACCCAGACAAATATATTTCAAGCCTTTATGTTAGATTGAAGAACACACACAAACCTCAGATTTAAAACTAAAGTGCAAAAAGCGCTGAATAATCTTTTTTCTCGTAAATTAAAGACATCCCAGCCTTAAGAACTGAAGGCCTAACACTTCAAGTAAAAAAACATTAACATGTTCAGAAAGCATAAATAAAATCTGGCTCTTTCAGGGGAAAAATACAAACAGAACTTTCTTCATGAGAGAAAGGGGCATGTGGCCTGCCAATAATTTACTTGTACACAAGGTGTGTCTGTGTACAAAGTGTGCCTGTGCACACCTTGTTGTAGTGGTGGTCACCTTGTGGTGGTCTCTGTCATCTGTGGTGAAAGAGACCACTGGACTTTGTCAGCATCTCTTTTATTGCTGCATGTACTGTATGTCCTCTCCCCTTGTGTGTGTTTCATAGTGGTGTTACACTCAGCAAAGAGCTCCTTGTCTTTGTGAAGGAACCTGGCACACACACACACACACACACACACAAGCTACAACTCATGTCCATAGATATGCATAGTGTTCTCTGAATAGTTGCATCAAGATGTTAATATTTCTGATTCTCTGGTTGCTGTTGAAGCTGACATTGGGAGTTTTTCCACACATCTCATCTTTCTGTTTTCCCTCAAACAACGTGTCAACAACAGCTTTTAAGCACTTATTCACAACTGTCCCATCACTAAAAGATGTTTTATGTTGCCCCAAACTCCACCATGCCTTTAGTGAACGTTCGTTTGCATTTTTCTCGGTCATTTTACCCTCAGCTCGGACTTCAGGAGATAATTCTGCGCAAAAGCTCTGTACTTTGTTCCGTAGTGGCGATTCACGTTATTAATGAATTAATGTTACGTGTTCAGACTATATGAGGTAAAATGCTGCCTGACGGAGGATTAAACATAAATTTCGTCCACTCATTGTCACGGGTCCGGACAGAACCATCATGCGGTCCGGATCCGGACGGCGGTCCGCCATTTGGTGACCCCTGCTTTAGAGTAATAAGGGACTGGACAATCTATTAAGAAGAAAATCAAAAGCTTGGTGAGAGCTTATAAACAAGCAAGTAAAAGGCAGTCACATATGTGACCTGCTTTATTAGGAATCTGGAATCGGTGGAATAATCTCGTGCTATGAAAATGTTTTAAACGTGTCTGGAATGATCATAGTCAATACGTTTGGAATGTGTCCTTTGCAGAGGTTCATTTCGTTTCAGCTCTGACCAAACGTGTTACAGCCAAATTAATCACACTATTGTTTCAATTAATGTCAATGCTGGAGTACAGAAAAAATGGCTGCTGATAAAAAACAAAAGCAAACATGGTTTGAATTTCCAGGAAGTATACGACAACCATATGGCCAAGTAAGTGACAAGGAATGAGAGAGAAAGAAAGCTCGGTTCCCAAGGCAAAACAATGGCTGGTGGAAGGCTTTTCTTCCCTGAAAGAGGGAATTCAAATAAACAATGGCTGATGAGAGCGTGACGAGCCATCACCGATCATCATTCTCAGCCTTAGGGAGCTCGCGTCAAAAAAGTTTTAACACCTACAACTGAATTCCTCCTTGGATTGCATTACAACTGGGGAAAAATGATGTAACTTATGATTACTTGCACATGCATTTACACATTATTGCAATGTCTGTTAAAAGAGCTAGAAATATTTACTGAATTATTATATACTGTATGTAATTTGTATGTGTGTGTGTGTATATATACGTAATATACATATATATACATATAAAAAAATACATCTATACTGTATATATAGTATATTATAATCCCCACCTATATATTTGAATAAGCTCACTTGAAAACCTCACGTTGTCACGCTTCCAGCATCTACCCGGAAAATCGGGCGGCTAGCAAAGTTAGTTCCAGTCTTCACATTTGTCCGTGTCTCTCACTTACGGAGCCATTTTGGCTTCGTCAAACATAGCGGTTTAATATTATTTGATTATGACGGACCTCACGTTGTCATGTGGGGAACCCCGATGCTTTATTCACCAGGACCAAACTGACAAAGCTGGAGTCTACCCGGATGGCCGGGCCATAACGCCGAAGCGCCCTTTGTCTTCGCTGTCGTGAGCTTATTCAAATACAGTATATACGTGGGGAGATGTATATTCTGACAATTTTGCATTGTGCCTGTCAATCAAATAAGAAGTAGAAACTGTATCCATTTATTTGAAGGGAGCTGACGGATTTTGTTTTTATGATACACAGTTAGCCAATGATCGGAGCCTTTCATCAGGGTACGCCGTCTGGGCCGAGTATGAGCTCATGCATTGCAACATGACAGTCATTACATCCCTCAGTGAGCCAGTTGTGCTCGGGGTCTTTCTCATTCTCTTTCAAGTCCGAGGTTTTCCAACTTCCTCTCTCCCTTCATATCGTCTGTTCTCCACTGTCAGAACGCTCTACTCTTTCTCCATTGCTGCTTTGCCATTCCGAGACAAACTTTACTCAGATAGGGATCACATATACAGCTTTGTAAAACATCGTTTGCAGTCTGTTGTAGGGTTTATCCTCAGCTGGTGACCTCTAAATTTTGTTTCACAGGTTGACAGGAACCAGGTAAGATTCGCAGCAATGGGTAAAATTGCTATTCTTTGTATTTGTGGGAAGTGAAGGACTCTCAAATCAATCTTCTCTGTGCTGATGACATTAGGAGATGCATGAAAACAATGTGAATTGAATAAAGGGAATGTGTTTAGACCTTTGTATGTATTAATTCATTTCCCATACCTCAATAATGTGCGATATCTAGGGTAGTTGACTTACATACACGTTACAATCTCTTGCATCCTCCAAAAAATGCGCTGCTAATGCTTCAATTTGGAGTAAATCGGAGGCTGCTCTCATTTTATTAGCTTTATTTGATTTTGATTAAAGCTGATGTGGATTTTTTTGTTCATTGAAGTTCATCACTCCATTGTAAATCTGGCAGTAGCTCAATGAGCTTCAGGCTTTCAGGTGTCTGTGATTATAATTCCACTCTGTTACCCGTAAAAGCCCCCCCCCTCCTTTTTAGCTACTTAATATCGGCGGGGCATGGCAGCATATCAATCACTAGATTGAAAAATCCGCTCACAGGATCGTGGCTATGGCAGATCACACCAAAAGATAGGACAACAATGGCGCTCATGTTCTTACTACCCCTACACAAGGAAACAACCATCTAGGTTATAACCACAGGACAGACAAGGTGTTGAAAAATCTACATTTGCAAGGTCTAAACTGCAAAAGATGCACATGATCCTTGTGGTTCAATCTTTGGCTTTGGAGGTGCCACCATGTTACCTGCCCTAGTGAAAAAAAGAATAACTGTATGTGGATCCGAATCAAACAATATCACACAATCTTTGGGAATACGGAACCACACAAAGAAGTATCATTACATTGACATTACATATTTCTGGATGCCAACAGCCATGGCAACAGAAAGACAAGGAAACCCTGCTATTGAGAATTTGGCAGCAATACAAGCACAATCATGAGTCACTGCTCCCCAAAAGCAATCATGACTGTTACTGCCCCAGTCGGAGTGGATAACATCAGGCGGGGATGGGGCACCCGGCTGCATCCCAAATGAGCACACGTCCTTCAAACATCTCCTCCTAGAAAACAGCGGGTATTAAAATGACTGAACTTGGCCACATGCAGCGCTGCTCAATGCGCTGTTCAACAACAAAAAGGAAAATGACTTTGTAAATGTCTCCTCTCCTTTCCTCCTTCAGGAAACTTTAGGATGATGGAGAAGTTGTCTGCACATAGCCTTCTTGGAATTAGCTGTTACTGGAAATCATTCTACCATTTTGTGACCAAGTTTGTTTTCCAGGATGTGACACTAAATACAGCAGCGTATCGCCACCAGTAGGAGATACAAGGTGCTCTGTGTGCATTCAAGCAGTCATTTGGTATGAGAACGGTAAATGTCCGATCTGCAAGGACAGAGAAGATAAGTGGGGCATTCGTAATGATCTATGGTCCAAATTAAGAGCTTTGTGGATGGCCACACATCAATCAAGTGGACGTAAAAAGGCCAGTTGAATGTTTGAGCAATGTGAATATGAGCATTTAATCCTTGTCCTGGAGGAAATTAAGAGCTCATCTGCTGATTGGACGGCCGCCACTTCAGACTCACTCCCCAATCCAGGCATACCCAGCCCCAAACTCACAGCCCTTTTCTTGTAACCAAGCAACTGTTGCGCTCTGGTCACATGTGCTTTAGCTTTCTTGTGGTTTCATCATAGGTCGTGATGGGAAACAGAACCACCACTGCATGAAAGATGGAGAGAAGGGGGGGGAAGCCTCCTATAAAATGCATGCAGATCTACAAATAGAAAAAGTCCGGGAAAGGGAAAAGGAAGACTCGCCCTTGACCAAGCCCTGCACTGACAGAATACTGCACCACCCCGGCAATGAGAGCAGAAAAAAAGAAAGAACATGGACAGCATCATTGAGAGAGAGCAAATCGCCCTGTTATTACATTTGTTGGGATCTGTGGCTAATGATTTCCACATTGCAACTTCAAATGCACTTGATGCTATGAGAAAAAAGGAGGAAAAAATAAATAATAAAGTTTCCTTATGATCTGAAGAAAACAAACAAACAGGCTCACAAACAAATGGCTTCTCTGAAGCCTGTTTTCAGGTGACACATGAGCGCTTATTTGTTGTGTTTGCTACAAGGGATGAAAAGCAGCGATAATTAGAGACGACTGCTTCCTCGCAGAGGGCTGACATAAAGAGCCTCCTTCCATCTTTATTATATGCTTTGAGCTCTGGGTACAGCAAAAACAGCTCTCGTGGATCAGTGATATTTCCATTAGAATAAAATTATATGTTCACGCACAATAAAACGTGGATCTGAAACGTCATTTGCGTGGCAACTGCCACCTAAAAATGATGCTACAATGTTCAGGACATAGAAGAATTTAGAGACCTTCCAGTGTCAACAAACATGAGCGAGACTGCAGATAACTAATAGGCAAGCTGCTTCAGTATGTTCCCCTTCCACTGGGTCCTGGTAGCCATTACTGTTGTGAGCCTCATTAATGTCAGTGTAGTAGAACAGAGGCCAGGGACAGGCTAAAGGAGGCCAGATGCAGCAGATTACAGATTTCTTTTCTGGAAGGTGGGGGGGGGGGTAGTGTTTGGGTGACACAGCTGGCAGCAACACAAATCCGGTTCCTCTTTACAAAACAGCATCTATTTCCACATCAAAACCACTTCAGAGGATGACAGGAGGCCTGTTTGCACTCTTATTATCCAGGTTCCAGGTTCCACAATCTCAGTTAAGATCTGGTAATGAACTCATTTATAGCTAAAGAGTGATTTCACCTCAATCCCTCTGCTTCTCTAATCTTTTGTCCTATGAAAAGTTTTCGGTAAATGACCCCATGAAAGGTGGCCAATGACAACTCACAAGAAAACATTCCTTTAACTAGTTAAATGTCCAAACAATGGCTCAATGGGAATTTATGCTCCCTTTCTTCTGCTTCATTTGTTTGTGATAGGTTGTAGCCTCAGATAACCATGTCATAAACCAGGATTCATTCACACTTAAAATAGCCTCCATCACCACCATTCTTCCTCTGAGAGCTGAGCTGCACCATCTCCTGAGTTCACCACCACAGTAGCCACAGAGCCACAGGACTCCCTGCCAAAGTTACTGGGTAGCACCTATAAAACATGGCCCCATCTCATTCTAGTATGGCCCCTATGATTTAGTTCCATAATGGAAAGACTTTAATCTGTTGGAGCCAGCGGTGGGTTAACACACTGCCAAAAAACCCCTGATTGAAGTTGCTTGTCACAAAAATGGAAAACATAAAGGTTTTTGGGATTTTTTTTTTTTGTTCCACAAGCTGCTATGTTCTGTTAGGTCTTCCAGTGATTTTACAAAATCAATCAACAAACATACTAAAGCAAATAAAATAACTTTCGTAGGATTTCCCACAGCGTCCAGAGTGCAGCCTGACGCAGCATTGAGGAACAAGGGCATGGGTTTGGCTCTGAGAGCGGACAAGGATGGAACGAGGTGAGACAACTTTTGGTTTTGCTTGGCGGATGATCAGGGAGTGACTAGATGGATTGCAGACTCTGACAATGACGTAAAGGACATTTCAGGGTAAAAAAAACAAAAATTCCACTGGCAAAATGTTGACATCAGGGGCCCAGCAGCTAACCTGACATGTGGGTGGATGAGGTGTCACATTCAATTACCTCACCCGGGAATCTACTTGCTGTTTCCTCAACTCATGAGCAACATCTGTTGAAAAAACATTTCCAAACATGATTAAAAGGTTCTTCACCTCAAGGAGGTGTCCTTGATTCACACACACACACACACACACACACACACACACACACACACACACACACGGACTATGAATGAGCTCAGGAGGGAGGAGGCATCGATAGGGAAGTCAGAATGGGATGCTTTGAGTTGGAGCTTTAAAAAAGGTGCATAATTGTCAGGGATCTATCGATTGCAAATTTAACTCAACTGCAAATGAAGCTGACCTTTGAGACCGAAGAAAATGGTTGTGAAAGACGAAGCGGTGGCAGGGGAAGCAGAAATAAGCAGAAATAAGAGAAGAGAGGAAAACAGAGCGGCAGAGTGAGTCAGGGTGGGACAAAGACAGTTTATATGATCCCGCAGATTGTTAACCAAGTCTCTAATTTTCTCCTTCGAGTGCACAGCACCAATGAAATGAACACCGGGTTTATTTCTCATTTATCCATGTCACAGACGAGGCTTGCAAAGCAGAGACTTGTAAAATTAACAGCAAACACAGAGTTAGCATCTACAATGCCAGAGGTCTGAGTTTGAAGGTAGAAATCTCATTCCAGAGTTCCTCTGTGGCACAGCTGCATGCTGGGACCTTTTATTAGCAAACAACCAAAACAGATCTTAAGAGAACTGCAAATATGTCATGCTACTGCATGTCTAATGTGAGGAAAACAAATTCCCCTATGGTTCTCTAATCAAACGCAACCTTTGAAAACCAGCATCTGTGATACAAGACATGACGGCTCGATGTTGCTAATGGGCGTGCAAGTCTCACATGGGGGTGTGGGCAAAATTATCACTCTGTCAACTTGCACTCTGATAAACATATACTGTGACAAATCACCCAGAAATCTTCACTCCTGCCCACATCTTTCCCAGTCTTTAGTTATCTCCCCCCACCCCTTCATACCCATACGTCCCACAGATGTACTTACGGTAAGAATTAAACAGAGCAATTTCCATCAGTACAGCATTTGTATTTAAAGATGAGGGGATCGCTTTTGACGCACGCACACACACACACACACACACACACACACACACACACACACACACACACACACACACACACACACACACACACACACACACACACACACACACTTTTGTTCTCTCCAGTATCATTGTGGCGATGTCATTCTCACCCATCACTCCTATATCAACTGTAGACATCACCTACGAAGTGTGTTTGTGTGTGAGCGTGTATGTGTGAGTGTGTCGGAGTGCACATGTCTGTCAGTGCCTTAACTCCTCTCCTTTCACAATGATCCAACCTCTCTAAAGGCACTATTCAATTTGCGGCAACATTATGTAAACTGTGTAGCTTCGGCTTGACTCCCGGCCACTCTCGTGGGATGATTTCCTCGTAGGTTGGTTTCATGTTGTTTGAATGATAATATTTTGATTCATGCAGTGATAAACCTCAGATTCATGTAATGAACCTTTGAACCTGTATGTTAAGGTACTTTCAGCAAACAGAAAGTCTCAAAAAAAGGTGAACCATGAACGAAAATGGGGCGCTGCTAAACACACCTGTTTTCGATCGTCCTGTTTGTGCTCAGGTTAGCCAGTACCTAAGGAATGTAAATTATATGTGGTTTGGTTTAAGCTGAAAGTCTGACAGAACTGTTGCAGGAGATTGTGTTCATCCCCCCTCCCCCCAAACCCTGATTACAGGGTCTGGGGAAGATGAGGTCTGACTGGGATAAATAAAGGTCTTGGGTCGAGGGGAGGAAGCAAAGCGACATGCCCTGTTTCTGCAAAAAGCAAAGATGCTCAACATTAAAACTTGTTTTTTCATACATGATTATTAAATATAATTTATAGTGAATTACAAGTCTCGTCAGGGAGAAGCTGAAGCATTGGTAAAGCAGCAGGAAGACCTTTAACACTCAAATAAAGTCCTGAAAAGCATCTTCTTGCAGTGAGCCCATTTGACTGTTTGGAAGAGAAGGTCAAATTTAGCTCTCTGGTGCACTCTGGTAAGAAGTTGTTTGTCATTTTATAGAGAGGTCACAAAACATGTGGTATGTCATGTTACGAAGGATACAGTTAGTCCAATACATATTTAAATGATATTGAGTAAGCTGCAAAAAAGCACATCCCAAAATCACTCAGAAATACAACAGGAAGCGTTTCTTTCAAGAAGTACAAATGAACCGCGGCTAAAAAAAAAAAGTTCACATGGTTTTCTTTGTTAAGTGAACGACCAAATCAAACAAGTCTCATTTCAACCTGGACAGAAGGGAACCTGTTACTAGACTTAAACTTATCAAATGCAGAGGCTTCTTTCACCATACCAGGATGTAGTGATTGAAGCTTGAAATGTTTTGCCTTGATGAAAAATTGAACAAGTCATGCATTAATCTCTTAACAGAGAGTCAGTTTGAGCTGAACAACCACGAGTTGTCTCACAAATATAAAGTTATTTGTCATTTACACACATATCACTGTGCATATGTCAGCTATTTTGAAGCATAGATGCTTTTCACATTAAACCCATCTCGTGTAATTATGAATGTGAGTGATCAAAACAACGAAATCTGATCTGAGGAAAACATCACAATTTAATGCAGCTCCAAATGTAAAACTAGCCTGAATTAAGTTTTGTAACAAAAGCAGATGAGTGGAGGATTTCATTAAGTCTTGGGACAATATGAGTACACATCGAAACAACTGTAATCGACTTTTACTTATTGTGTGCTGTGGTGGATGAACAGACCCATTGTGTGGAACACAAACATGCTTGCATCTGCATCCAATGAATCTTTAGCATGCTCATTTGGGACGAGTGACGCATCACACATCAAACAAATTTGGTCGGTCTATCTCTGGAAACTGCAGATGGAGGCCTTGGTCAATTTCCTCAGCATTCCTTTGCATGCTAAAATGTCTTTACATTTCAGATCTATACATGATAGCCTCGCACCCCGAATTGGGTTTAGATGTACCTGCAATCATCAATTCCAAAGCGTATGTTCATTTTAATCGCAGTCCCTTTTGCCCATCACGTTTGCATCACTTGCTTTTGATTACATATTCAAATGACTAAAGCTTGAACACAACACACATTTTGTTATTTGTCTGAAATAACAAAACTGCAGTACAATGCATGTCCAAGAACCCAACAACATCAGCAATGCAGGCTGCTGCACAGGGGGACCACAGCACCAACCATTCAGACCCCTCTTAACCAGCCATGTCTCTTGTTTCTGATCTTGATTGTGAAAGCGATCCTTTTTCACTGTGGTTTGTGTGGCTGTGGGAAGAGCAGCAGTACTGGGAACCAGATGGCTCTGGTAAAAGAACAGGGGGCATCCCACACTAGCCTCCACGGGAAGAGGATCCATTATGGAGGATCTATTGAGGGCCAGTAGATCCTGTTTCACGATATCGGCCAACTGTGACCACTGCTTTGCATTGGTTGTGGGCTGGTGCCACGTAAGCTGCTGCAGGCCCAACCTTTTTTGTGCTCACCTCAGGGAGCTTTATTCACCTTGGATGCAGGGCAGACAACTAAATCAGGGCCTCTTAGTGACTTGGGTTTCATCCTTTTCATTTTGAGCCTCTTTCAAAGGTTCTTGTATTGCAGTGGGATATCAGGCTCCACAGCTTGAGGGACAATGGCTGTTTGTGGAAATGGTTGACTTGGATGTTCCTGTGCTTTAATAAAATACATGAGCTATTAAAGCTCAGTTAAGTAAAGCAGGGCTTTGCTTGAGTTAATGCATATTTATATCCGTATTCTATCAAAACGACGATAGCCAAACATTGCATCCACCCACCTTGTGTGTTCTCTGATCCGATCACCTCTTCTCAGCCCTACCCCCCTTTCCAGCTTTGTTCTTTTGTTTGCTGTTCACTTAGCTATGTCTGCTCTTTCAACTCATCCAAATGTTTGTTTCGTCCACTTATCCATGTCCACTTGCTCAGCCTTCTGGGATGAGTGCGGTAGGTGGGTGTTTCCTGTAAAGAAGTTGCGAATTTGTGTCTTCTGCTACAAACTCCAGCAGCTGGACACTACCCAGCCCCTCGGGCTCAGGAGCAAAATTACCCTCCATTTACTTAAAGTGGTTGCCATTACTCTGCTGCAGTAGGACACAGAACGTCATGGCTCTGTCCCAAACATAACTGCAATATAAAAAGAACTAGGTTCGCAGGACAGGTCATGTGTCACACAGTAGCAATTCAATATCCTCCTGTTATGTTATGTTCTTGGTTACTCTTCTCAAAACTAGAATTGCATCTGACACCACAAAAGTACGCGGTCGCTTTGAAACTCTGTCCCGATTTTCTGTGGAAGCAACCAACTAACCAGTGAGTCGTTTGAACATGTTTGAGTCAAATAGAAGATGAAAGCTCATTTATTTAATCATAGAGTGTCAAAAATGTTATTAATGGCACACCCAAAGAGACAAACACAGGAAGTCAGAATTGAACTTGAGACTGCACCAAAACAAACAAATAAAAACCAATTTCTAATGTTTTGTTCATGAATTATGTAAGATACAGAAACACCAACATAAGTGCAGGGAAGAGTAAAGCTGAAGTTTCTTTTAATCGCACGATTTTACATTCATGGATGAATCTAGTTTTGAGGTACTACATTCTATTTTGTATTGACATTTTCACACATGAGCCACTTCGTCCCTGGGGGCATTAAAGCCTCTTTTAAAATTCCATTCTCTCTGAATTAAATTGAGTCTTGATAATGAAAACAATGGCTTGTTTGGCAGTTAATAGAATTCATAGAACATAAGGCTCTATGGCATTTCATTACTGTTCTCTGACTATTTGATTTACCCAGTCGCCCTGGAGTGTGTTCCATCTGATGGGCTCCGATGGCCGCGGAGCGCACGGGCAGAGACAGAATGTCATTCAGCACAGAATGGAGTGGGACTCCTCATGCATACACAAACGTCAAAGCAAAAGAAGACTTCAGGGAACACAGTTTGCTCATTACGGTATTAAAATTGGGAAAGAAAAGCAGAAGTTTCAAGCTTATGAATTAATTCGTACATGTTGATCTAAAAGCACAGCATCGCAGCTCATTCAAAAAAAAAAAAAAAACTCCAGAGGTCCTCTACTGATTTTCGGACAACAAAACCTCACTAACCACTATTCTGGCCGCATGCATGTACTCTCTCACCTAAACATTGTTTATCTCTTCCAAGCCTGACGGCTGCACACAACCGGCAGTGACTTGACAGCTTAATGTCATGTTGTCTTCCAAGACTGCCTCCTCGGATCAAGGACCGGAGCGACGCATTCAACTTTAGTTGTTTGGAGACACTTCTTTCTCTCGTGGTTTTGAGCTTTGCATGACAATCGCATCCGTCACGCCCCATAAAGTCCGATGGAGGCTACCCATACACCACCACCAGCACCACAGATCCTGAGGCTGGAAGGAATCCAGCAGCTTTGCATGCAGGTTCAACTGACCGACCGCATGAGCAGGTGGTGATTTGCACAAGGTGAAAGAGGAATTATAGAGTTGCACTTGATATAAGTTCAAAAAGAGAAATGGGAGCGGGTAAGAACACTGAGAGAGGTGCTTTGATTAAACAAATGTAAGCCTTTGAACACGGCAGGATGAGAGTCACAGTGGCACGATAATAAGCACGATGTGTCTGTAATAACCGGGTCTGTTTCTCCGTCTTAGTGGTTGGTAGTTTTATGGGTGTTCCAATCCCATGGCATGAAAGAACAAGGGCGTTGCCCACAACTTGACCTCTGCAGGGCGCCACCCAGAGGTCAACCAGCAGTAAATGGGCAACAGTAACAAATATGTACACGTTTCTGGGCTTTAGAGTTATTCCCCTCTTCTGTTACCAACTGTGAGCCAGAGTCAGCGTGCTTTCAGCCAAGTGAGGGAATTATTCAAAGCTTGGCCTGTCCTCACAAGTCAAGACACGCTGAGTATCATGAGTGTTAGGATATGTAAAAAGGAAAACATTGTGCTCTGTTTTCTTCACTTTTAGTTTTTCTACTCTCTACGGCTTCTCAGTCTTCCCCGTCTCCTCATCTACCACTGTGTGGTAGCTACTGTGAGCTGGTGTTGCTGTTGCTGAGGCACTGGGTGTGGAGGTATGTAAATTTGTTTTTAAGAGACTGTCAATGAAGTACCAGGAGGTTGTTCAGAAGAAGAGTCTCTTCCTTCTCTATGACTCCTTCAGGAGTCATGACGAACTTGTTTTGTCCAACCAATTCAATGTGCACAAAGGAAGACAGTGTACCTTTGTGTACAACCCTAACCCCAACCCAGAAAATTTGAAGCATTTTTGACTCCTCGCTTATCAAAATTTAAATCAAGCCTAACCCCAAATCACAGATTTCAAATTTATGCAGCTGGATTTGTAAGGTGTGTGTGTGTGTGTGTGTGTGTGTGTGTGTGTGTGTGTGTGTGTGTGTGTGTGTGTGTGTGTGTGTGTGTGTGCGTGTGCGTGCGTGTATGTGTCCTCCCTCAGCAAGCGGTGAGCAAAGTGGCCTTTTCTCAGTGCTCTATAACTGTTGTCGGCCACCTAACACAATCAGTTGCAGTAGAAACGCACAGCTGAACTCTGTTGTCGTGTTTTGTCGTCTTAATAATTAAGTTCATTTCATTGGAGATTCATAAGGACTCCATATGGGCTGCTGTGGAGCACATTTTGCATGAACACAATGCAAACAGGAAACAGGGTCACTGGGTTTATGGTGAAAACAATCAGGACACACTGGATGAACCTGCAGTATGTGCAACTGACAGGACGTTTAAAGCCTTATTAAGTTTTACAGACTGTACACATTTCAGGGAGATTAGCCACTTTTTTTCTACTTAACAATGATTTTGATGGTTAATGGGAAAATAGGCCGCATAAAAAAACCATGTGTTCCCACATTTTGTTCTTCACTGTGATTGATGCTGACACTTTTGCATGACCTTGAGTTTAAAAAGAACAGCTGCAACACGAATGTTTTCTTCTCACCCAGGATGCGTCTCCTCATCCACATAGCTTCCGTGTGATGAAAGGTTTACAATAAAACAGTGAAAACTTAGTATTCACCATCATGGATGCCACAACTAGTCAGCCCTTTATCCATAAACTCTTCCCATACTGACAATGCACTGGTTTAACCGATCAATGCACTTTTCGATCAGGGTTGCTTCTTCATTACCAAATCCATTCTTTCTCATTGAAAAGAATAAACTCCATTTCACATTATAAATCCTCCCTGCATGGCAGCTAGATGTGATATGTTCTGATGTCAGGTTACTAAGATAAGGTGGGTCTTCACAAAAAAATCTTAATAGCAGGATCGGTAGGAATAAGAGAAATGTGATGGGAAACAGCAAAGACAGAAGATAAATAAGAAAGAAGATGGGAGAAATAAAAGAATTGAATGTAACGACAGAAAAAGATGTGGACGCAACAAACAAGATGAGACAAATTGAGAAGCAATAAAGGTGGAACTACAAGCAGAGCTGCAAGCATTCATTTTTATAACTATCTTTAAATCTTTTTAGAAGATTGTCAAGGATATATAAAGGCGATTGTGTGAAGTCGTAAGGTTTAGATAGACTTACAAACACTTTATTGATCCTGACGGTCGTCTGAGTTTGAGTTCACTATATAGAAAAAGTATGTTTTCTTGCATTAATGTGCATTGTTATTGGAAATCAATTGTGCCACATTCATATCGATATTTAATCAATTCATGTTTGAGTTCTGCGAGTGAATTTGAAGTAAGAAATATAGTAAATATGCATTTTCATTGGATGCTCGCGATTTTACTAGAAAAGAATCTTAAAATAGTCAAGATTTTCCCATCTACAGAAACAAACTTACATATAGAAAAGCTTGAATGAAAGCCTAAAACAGAAGCTATTTTTATCACCTATAGGATGTAAACTGGGGTCGTCTGGATGGGATATGGCGGTCGTAACTAATGGACCAGCCGATGTGATGCATTCAGGCGACTGAAATAAGCCTTTCATGGTTTTATCAACTGAAAATTTATGGAAGATATCAATTTTCAAAGGGACAACAAAACATGGAAAATCTGTCTTTCCATAAGGGTTAATGTGTATTTTTAGTCAACATATTACATATTAATACATTTATTATGAAAGTTAGACATTTGTCAAACCCATGCCACTCATGAAACTTTTGTCAGGAGTTGTTCCAAACATTTATTTTGGAGGAACTTTGCTGTAGTTGTGTTCAGTGTCTAAAAATGTGTGTAAAAACAAAATTGGCAAGAAAACTGACAGACAGGCTGAGACGCAGGCTTCAGGGTTTAGTAGAAATTAAAGTAGATATCAAGCATTTCAGTCATTGATTTGATAACAACAAAGACATGAATTCAACTAATTGCAGATGTGTGATGCAAGCGTACAGAGACGCTCAAGTTTAAACAAACAGCGGGTGGTTATTATTAAAGAAGGCTCTGTTTTATTCACATGATGAAGTTAAAGAACTTAAAATATGTGGTTTGGGGCCAACCGCTTAATCTGGATGAAATTAAAAAATATACCCATAATTATTCTCATGTTGCCACAACCAGATGAAAGAATGAAACCGCCTGTTCAAAGGCACCAGAGGACAGGAAATGCCTCTGATGAACTTCTACTGGGGATGACAGTCCCATCCACAATTCAAATTTTCTACATTGTTTCCTGTATCCAAACGCTAACATACGATTTGTTGCTTGTGATTACCCTCTGTATGATGATATGTGCCACACACATCTTCTCCAATGGTAGACACCCTGCTGAGGAGATCGGATTGCAAGCGCTATCAAAGATGATATTCTAAACTCACTGTGCATCATTGGACAGATGGCTCATAATTAAATATCTGAAAGAAACTGGTTTTATCTGAACTTCTTTTTCCTAAATAGAAACCTGCTGTTCTATTCATGGGGAGACGTCTCCTCGGGCATTTGCACTGGAGATATGGGAGCACATTAGGGTCAAACTTGCATCGGAAAAGTAGAATTATGTTTCGCAACCAGCATTAGCACATTAATGTTGACACAACTGATAATCATTACAGTACAATAAAATTGGTTGTAATAAATGAAGCAGATCTCCTACTTTAACATGAACCTAAGAGGAAATCACAACTTAAGTTAACCTACTTTCCTGAAAACCCTTCACTGCTTAAGTTTGACACTCCCACTGGTTTCTCCACAGTCACATCTCTAATCATGACCATAATACTTAGACACACACACACACACACACACTCTATACTGCTGTGGTTTGCCTGAACTTCTGTCTGCAGCACAGAAGTTAAATCTCTGAACCGGAAAAGCAGGGGGGACCACACGGCCCACATCTGAGACCCAAACCCATGCAGCCTCTTCCCATAATTCCCTGATACTCCCACGCCGAGCATCGAAAGCTCTTATGGTAAACTCTGTAAGAACTCGTCTCCCCTCAAACCAGCAGTGCATGGCGGCCACCTCTGCCAACACAAGCTTGTGTTCCTTCAGATGTTGGCTGGAAATGGTCTGTTATTATCTTCCGAGGCAGATGATTCAGAGTATCTTTCTCGCTTTCCTCCACACACTCACAAAGATCCCTCTGTCTCAGCGGACGTCAACGCCGGCCAGTCAGAAGCTGCACTGGCCGCCGTTTCAGACTGGATTCATTTGAAACAGATATGGTGATTGGCTGTACGAAGAAGAGACAGACTGTAGTGTGTGTGTGTGTGTGTGTGTGTGTGTGTGTGTGTGTGTGTGTGTGTGTGTGTGTGTGTGTGTGTGTGTGTGTGTGTGTGTGTGTGTGTGTGTGTGTGTGTGGCATCTAAGTCTGACACTTGACATGACCTCTATAAAATCTTGAGCAGGAATGTTGAACGTTGAATCCTACAATCAGTTATATTATAAACTCAGAACCACACGTATAGATGATCTCATTGATTTGATTTAAAATGATTTAAAATGCCCAAAACATTTAAAATGCCCAAAACATCAGAGTATGTCTTAAAGTTTTGTGACCAAATACTCCAGTTTTACTCCACAATCCTTCATTTCATTCACAGAATGAGCCAAAATTCTACTGGGAACCGTGGAAACAAAAACAACACAAAGGATTAATGTTCCTAAATAGCACAGGGCATCATTTCAATAATGTGCGCCAAGGGTTCTGTTGGCAAATATTGAATGATATTATCTGAGATCTGCTCCGGAAACAAAAACCAACCACTGGAAGTGAGTCTTAGGCTAACTTGTAACCACGGAAACAGAAACAATAAAAACAACAAGACTCCCTAAATACGAAAAAAAAGAGCACTATTTCTGTAGCTCGTTTATGCGTGAATACAATTTGATTAAAATTGAACAGGTTTTGAAATAAAATGTAACGCATAGATGGAAACCACACCTACATACCCCCCCCCCCCCCCCCCGATAGAAATCATTGATGTTTTTTCATGTCAGAATTAGCTGCTTGTCTGGATGTAAACCACTGGATGGTTTACATTAATTGATGACTGTGTTCAGACTTATCAATTTATTTATCACAAAACTTAACAGTAGAATTAACCACGAACATCTGCTTTAGTCCAAATCCAACATGAAGTCAATAAAGTTTTCTGAAAAGACAGAAGGTTTCTACATTTAAACTCACGCGACAACGGGCCTGTTGTCCCCCAACCCTCCTAAAATGTTGTCATGTGTTCGAACCACGAGCTCCTGGGGAGCGTTTAAAGACACCTGGTGGAGAATCCTGAGGATACAGTCACTGATATCAAAGAATTGTTACATACAGATGTGGTGGAATGTTTAAAATAAAATAAAATAATAAAATACACACTACAGCAAATGCAAATGTTTTAGAGAAGTTGACAGAGTCGTAGGAACTATCTGACCTTGATGTTAGGCAGAGTGTTTGGTTTTCCTGGACTCAGATGAGTATTGGCAGTAGACTTATTACCATACTTGCATGTGTTTTGCAAAAATGAAGTATTGATGTCAGTTCGACATGGGGTTGGTTTGACATGTGGTCAGTTGCTGGCGAGTCCAGTGACTGCCCATTACGTACACACACACGGCAGAGATTGGCTATAAGAACTCCACAAAGACTTCAGTTGATTTGATTGAGGGCTAGCTCAACTCCCGGGATGTCGTTACCAGAGATCTCATTAGATAAGTATCTGTTGACATTGTTTGTCTGCATCATCGATGACACTGTTGAACTTCTCCTCAACCTATGCATGATTTGAATTGACAAATAAATATCTTGTACTTATAAACTTTCTCCTGTTTTAAGAAATCCTCTCTCCACCACAAATGGCGTCAAGAACAGGATTCGAACCTGTGTGGGGAAACCCCAATGGATTTTGAAGCAGAACTACAACAAAAAGACACAATACACTAAAGACTGTAATATGTAGACAAGTTGAAATACTTCTGGCATACTCTCCTCTGCTTTTCATATATACGTGAGCATGTGCCTACAAACAGTTGTAGTTCATTCATTCATTGGGACTTGAAGTCAAGACAAAAGCTCTCCATCAATCACATTATAACCATCTGATCCATGAAGCCAGCGTCACGACGGTGACCCCAAGAGCTACTGTTCTGGTGTTTGTGAACCCATCAGGATCTTGCCTCTCCTCCTTCAGCCACAGTGATGCCCGAGTCCGTCTGCGGCCTACGGCAAAGGATCTCAGACCAGAGTCCAGACAAGCATCATGCGCTGCTGGATTGCAATCAGACAGGGAGCAGGAAAGAGGGCAGACTGCCAGACAAAACACAGGGCTGCCAGTTTTTTTTCCACTGTTCATGAGCATGTTCAGCTAAAAGCAAGAAATCACAACAAATGCAGCCATTCATCTCCCGATCACTATATTTAGTGCCTGTAATGCTTCGAGGAATAAAAAGAGTGCAGGTGCTGAATGAGAAGAAAGCAAAGTGCATTCAAATTTCTGGCTTGGCCTGGAAACATGCAAGATGATTCACCCACAGCAAATGAGTTGGATGAGAAACCTAACATCACAGACAGCAGCCGGTTCAAACCGTCCCGCTGTGGCCTCACAAGTTATTTTATGCATGTCTAGTTCATCCGATTTGGCAGAGGCCGTGGAGGAAAGGAAAGCCCATAAGGCATCTCTCGCCTCCTCCGACTAGATCAGCTGGTCGAGCACAGCCTGATACTAACATGATGTTTTCTTCATTACACTTTGTTTCTGATTGCTTTGTCTCCTATGATCGTGCAAGAAAAGCGCATTCTATATAGCTAAAATGTCACTGCATGGCCTTTTTAAGCCAGGACTCAAAACAATTGTGTCCTTTAGAACTAATAGAAAAACTGTCCATCGATGTGCCAGAAAGGACTCAATTGTTTCGTATTTCTCCAGGTACAGACCTAACCTGAAAATAAAATGATTTCTTTTAGCTCTTATAAAAAAATATACAACCTACAAATGACACTTCTTGACATTTCTCAGCTTCAAACTCGTGTCTTTCCCATTTGGTCTTTTTAAGGATCAAACAAATGCATTATAATATGTTAAATAGCTCTTTTGAAGTCGTCTTTTTACCCGAGGACATTGCCAGACTCGCCATTTCAGTCAGTTTTCATCGCCTTTCCTGTCGTGTTTCCAAACCAAGCTAACAAATGGCAGGTCATAGCTTCATTTTCAGTGTACAGGTGATAGAGTGGTGATGATCTTCACGCATCTAACTCCTTTAATCATCCCCAGCCCCTGATGGGAATCCATGACCTGGAACTATTAGAACAGATTATAGATTACACCTTCATGCGCTGACAGGTAAACTGCCTGCCTGACCTACAGATGTATTTAAAACAAATCACGTCACAAGTGAGCCGCCTCACACGAACATGAACGATGGCACAGTCCAACAAGAGCCATTTTAATAAAATATACCCCCATTCTTAATAACAAGACACAAACAGCTGCATTGAGCGACTCCCCACAACTCATCAACACAAACTGTCACCCAGCCGGTAAGTCCGGTCACGGATACAAATCCCTGCTGATTGTCCAGCTCATGCTTCCTCATCACAACGACACCATCAACTAAATCATCAGCAACTCCCAACTCAGTCACACCTCATCTTGACAGCCCCGACGGGATTCAGCTTCCACCAGTTTTTATTTGTGTGACGCAACAGCCGAGTGAGCAACAACAGGCCACAAGAGTCAGATTGAACACCGTGTGGGAGTGTGGATGAGTTCGTCTGTGGATCCTCTGCAGTAAACGAACGGCATCAGTGTGAAGTGGCCTGGATGATGCATAAAAGTACTTAGGTTCTCCAACCACAACACATCATCTCTAACCCTTAACTACAAAGTCAAACACTGAAATCTTCTACTTTAAATAGACTTTATCACAAAGGCAAAAGAGCAGGATGCTTTAATGTTTAAGGTTTAATAATGAGATTTTTTAAGGCTGATATAATAACAAAATCTCTGATATCGATATGGTTGAGAATTAACAATCGCTGACATCATCAGAATCTGGACCTGAACATCTCAGTCAAACTACAAAACCACAAAGTAGATAATGAATAAAATTGGAACTGATCAAATTAAGTACAGAAAATCCTAGAGGTGATTTTCATTCTTTTACTATTACTTTCCCTCGAAATCCGTGATTCCAGCTGAGAAGACTGCATCTCTATCAGGCAAGGTTTGCAAACACTGATAAGTCATAGAAACACCCAATCAGTTGTTTTGGGGGTTGTTGGTTTTTTTTTTCAGATAAACTAGCTAGAACAGACTATAATATCTACAGACTCGCTCATGGGATTCAAGTAGTTTTATTCCAGCTCTGCTTCCTTCAGGGTGTTGATTTATCCTCAGCTTCTCTTGTGCATTTCCCACAAGCTCACAGGACTTTTCATTATCCCTAAACTCTCTCCTGATTCTATTTCTCTAGAACAAAACCTACATCCTTGGACACTTACAGCCTGACATTAGAAAGAAAACTACACAACTACAAGTACACAACCAGCAGGTGTGTCTGCAACACAGGTTCAAAGGGAATGTAGAGCAGATTTTTCCCTTAGGTGTCCAAACAGTTAAGAGCAGACCTACATTCTTTACATTTGGACACTGAATTATATGGACCTAAAATCTACAGAAACCTGATTTCCTTACTCCCTCTTTGTTATGAGGGGGAAAGCCACCGCTTTTTAGGGGGAATACCGTTGCTTTAAATACTTTGTTAAAACATAGGTACACATGGGAATACTTACGCACAAGCCCAGATGGTGGACCCTCTCATTTGAAAACCAAGGGTATAATTACAAGACAAAAAAATTAAAAAGGAAAGCAGGAGGATTTTCTTCTTCGACATGAAACGCGGCATGAATTACAACAAGGAGAGGCTCGGTTAGTGTGGTCATCATTATTAAACATCACTGGAGGGGAAGATCCACCGGACGGGCCGTTTCACTGTGACCGTCTGCTGAGAGGCGCAGGCAGGTCGTCGTTTAGGAGTCTGAACTTGATGTGGACTCGAATGAATGATATCAGATCCCTGATCGAAGGTCTCCAGCTGATGTCGGGTGGTGGTGGTGGTGGTGGGGGTGATATTTGAACGGATCGATGCAAAGCGTAAAACCGGTGACGCGGTGCAGCCACATTAAACGACACGCCGGAGATTCATATCAACACGAACATGTTGCCCCACTGCACTGAGATTACAATCGATCATGAACGCGAAAGCATGACTGATCAGTTCAAAAGCGGCTGATCAGAGGACGAGGAGCCGCCTCACAGCGGGAGGTGCGGGGTGTCCGAGTGTCCGGTGCGTAAAAGCCACGCGTTTGACTTTCCATGATTTAAAAAAACAAAACAAAACAAAACGTGGTTTTAATAAGGACAGATCAGCGATTCCTGATTATTTCGAAAGTGTTTTCGAGACTTGCATGAAAAACCCACATGTGGTATGAGTGTGTGTCGGTGACTAGACACGTCTTGGACCAGTGTTTGCTCTGTAGGCGTGGAAGTCATCAAACTAGTCAGTCGGCTCACATCATGTCACTCCGCAAGTCTTCAAACAAATCAAATGTCAAAAAGAAAGAAAAAAAACAAAAAAACCCCGAAACAAAGCATTCATGCAGCCGCTGGATGGAAACAACTCAGAAACAGACATCTTGTTGTTTGTATAGAAGAACCGTGATGGGACACGGGCAAAGGGGATGAATCACGAATGAAGTTACTACTAATCTAATCCGAGACATATCAGATCTATCCTGTAATATTAAGATAAAAGCACGGTCGTGTGCGCGGTGGAAATGTCTTGCAGGATAAGTTTGTCCGATGCGTAAAAAGGCAAGTTTGGAGACGCGTCCAGTGACGCAGAGTCGTGTCGGAGGAGAGGAGGCGAGCAGGAAAGTTTTGGCTTACCGGTGTCGAAATGACTCAAAGCCGCGCAAGAAATAACCCCAGCTAGAAGGAGTGCAGAAGTGGCTGTCCCGGAATCCATCGTGCGAGAGAACAGTCGGACTGGACTGGCTGATGCGCAGACCGGAGGGCTGCTGGGCTGACGGTCACGGTCTGTGGACGGGTCGCTCTGTGGAAGCCGTGAAAAGTCCCTGAAGTTCAAGGCAGGTCTGTGCGCCTCGCCTCCACTGACACCGCAGAGACGCCAACAGATAGTAAGTAAGGGATCCTATTTCCAACCCATGTGACAGGAAATAGGGGCAATAGATTCAACCTGCAGCGCTTGTGGAGCAGCAGAAAGAAAAAAGGGGAGGAGGAGGAGGAGGGGGCGCTTGTTCTGGGGGTGGGAGGGTGGTGTCATCAGCAGCAGGTTTGTGGGTTTGAGTATTCATAGGGTTTGGAGTTTTCAAAGACCAAATAAAGACTAATAATAGTAATAATAATAATAATAATAATAATTAGAAGAAACAGTTAGTTATCACCCAACTGCGCACAGTGGTCATTCAATAGCAGAAGAAGAAAGAAACATTAGGAATTTGGAACAGAGAAGAAAAACCATTGAGATCCATTCATTGGGGTCTTATATTATAATACATTATATATAAATATTAAAGCCATGTAGTGATATCCGAACTACCATAAAGTACAAGAACTTTTTGTAAGTACATACTATCCAGTAGACCCACCATATTCTGAGCGCCTACTGCCTTGCTTTTTGTTGAGGTACAAAAGTCTTGCGGGGGGAGAGAGGGTGCTCATTTTATTTAAAAAAAAAAAAAAAGATCAAATAAAATCACTCAACAAAGAAAAATTGGGATGTGAACAAGAGGGCAGCGGTTTCATTATGCAGCTCTAAAACAATTAGGATGTTAAAGAGGAGAGGGAATTTATTGGCTCAGTCATTCCAGTTTTACTCCTGCAACTGCAGCTTTGAACATTCACATCAACTCTATCTGCCAACATTTACTAAATAAAAGGAAAACTGTTGGTTTGACAACAGAAAATCTCTGTGCACAAATAATAAAGAAGAAATTTCCTTCTCAGCGTGATTTTGGATTATCCGTGATGATATTTAGTCACAAAGAGTCAATGATAAACAGACATGAATTTAAAGTTAAAATGTATAAAAAGATTTTTTTAAAGATATTTTTTAAAAAGGTGACATATGCAGCTCATCCTAAAGGAAAAACAATAGATTAGAATGGAAAAAAAAAAGAATAAGATTTTGAAAAGGTAGCACGTTCCTCCAGTGATCGTTCCTTTCACATATCCTGCTGGGTCTCAACAGGTGCAGGTCACACCTCCATGGTTCTTCCAGGCAGTCTGGAGTAACGTGTGAAGCAGCTCCCTCCTGTGTTTCACTGCAAGAACCAAGGACTTCTGTGAGGAAGTGTCTGAGACCGAAACAGGAAGTCAGACTAAAAATAGAAGCCTTAGCATGATGTCACCGCTCACAAAGAAGAAAGCCCCTTCGTTTATGTTGTCAAAACCAAAGGAGATGAGATGGGGGTGTCCGGGGAAATTAACCCAGCATGATGATGTGCATCCTTTTGACAAATGCATCTGTAACATCTTGAGATACTGGAAAGCATTAAAAAAAAACTGCACTGATCTTGCAATGAAGAAATGACGGCAAGAGTTTGTTACAAGCAGCCGCGCTGACAGTCTGCAGGACGGTGACTGAGATGTTTAGCCTTCTGAAACGTGGCAGCTGGATTGCTGTCAACCTTCTGACATGATGCATCACAAACCCTATCAGTAACCAGTCAGAGGTTGTTGTTTTTTTTCATTTTATATACTGATTGTAATCCCCGCAAGGAAATTAGTAGCACACTCTAGTTAGTTTAAATCAAATCATGCATATATATGTGTGTAAAGGCCTGAACACACAAACACACACACATGGGACCTGTACGCATGCAGAGGAGGTAGAGTGGCGGGCAGCCCCTTTGTGGTGCGCTCCAAATGAGCAACTTGTAAGAGGGATGGCACCTTGCTCAAGGGCGCCTCGTGCTCCGGAGGTGAGCTGACACCTCCCACTGTCAGCTCACCTCCAGGTGTTCTTTTTGGGCAGGAGCGGGAATCAAATCGCGATCTTTGAAACATTGAACGACCCGCTCTACCGCACGCTCTACCACTTAGCCACTGCCACCCGGACTTCTTTCATTTTTTGCCACTCTATAAACAGTGATTAACAGTTTATTTTGTAGAGATTAACACTTTTAAACTAAAATCTGACATGGAAGAAATCCTCAACTGAAGTTCCACTTACATGTGTTTTTAGAAACGAGGCCCCAGAATGCCGTCAGATGTCAAAAAAGACTGCTTTCTTATAACTCAGTATTTTTGCATCCTGTTTCAAAGCGGTGATGTATTGTAATTGTAAGCGTTTGTGTGTTCGTCCGTTTGTCCATTTCTCTGTCCGTTAGTCCACATCTTTGCACCCGTTGCAGATAGAAAGATAAAACAAAACGCACATTACTCAGGTGGCAACGGGGATGAAAATGAGATGATGACCTTGAGAAACTAGGTCAAGGTCAAATTTTAAGTTTTTTTACACTTTTAACCAGGAACCGGGTAAGATAGAAAGATGAGGGAGAAGGCCAGTGTGAGTAAGACCATAGATCAAAGCCAGTGCTTTGATCTATGACAGTAGGTCAGAGCACTAGCTTTGATCCTTGACCTATGCAAGTCCTCAACCTATGCAAGTAGGTCAGGGTAAAATTTTGAATTCAGGGGTGTTGCAGTCTCTGACTGCATTGGATCTTGTTTTACATTGAGGTAATTCGGTGAGACTGAGGTTTAGATATATCATGAGAATGTGGTCTCACAAAGAAACCTGATGGCCTCAGACTGACGCCCCAGTCTCCTTGTGGAAACCAACAACAGTCAGTGTCCTGCCATTACCTCCCGTCTTCCCTGTTGTCTTTGTGTTTGTTATCTGTGTGTATGTCTGATCACAGGTTGGGCCTGTCTGTACACGCTGCTCGGCTGCATTCCTTCTGATCTGCTGGAGTTAGTGTAATTCTTTTGTGTTGACTTCTTCGTCAGATCAAACAAAGCACTTCCACACCCAACAATAACATCTTACTAATTTGCATTTTGGCATTTAAGACAACCCAGCTGTTTTTCATAAGATCAAGAATCAATCGATCAGAGTTTTATCAGAGTACCTAGTGTGTTCATCTTCAGCACGGGGGGTTGCAGGGGGGGCCGAGGCCTTTATGCTTCAGCAGTGCCTCTTGGTTGTTGCTGAGTTATGCAAGACGGCAGCTGGAGGTCATAGAAAGAATTATCAACTGAGATGTATTAGAGAGACCTCCGGTATCCCTGACCTGCCTGCCAATGGGCGGCCACGCATCCCTGAATTAGAAATTGGCGCAGATGCTTTGAATTCAAAAATTCAGGTGCCAAGAATATGTCATGTCCTTGCTTCCTCTTTGTTTAACACGAGTGCACAGCCCTGAATCTCAATGCCACATGTTTCTTCTTTGTGGTCAAAACCATTTCTTCTTTTTCAATGCTTTATGTTCTCGGGGGGTAATATCTGTCAGCGTGCCTCAAGTTTTTATGTCTTTCTCTTTTGGCATAACAAATATGGTACGAGAGACAAAAAGAGCCCCAAAAATTTGAAGGGTCATTCAAGATCATTGCTTGAGTTATATGATTTCAGTTAATTGTTAAAGTTTTACACAGTTTCCAAATTATGATAATTTCTCTATTTTCTTTATTAGATAAAGGGTTAGGTAGCAGGATGTGGAATGTTGTTGGGACAGAACAACGGTGACCGCTATTTATTTATTGCTCCATGATATTTATAGACAAGATAAGTAATTGACTAATCAAGAAAATATTTCCGACGATAAATTTACTCGGGGTGTTCCTGTAGTTTGACTCATTGTTCCCTATAAACATGATTAACATTTGTGTGGCAGTAATTTCTCTGCCCCTGAGCAGGATGTGGAGCTGGGATCAGAACCAAACTGATGAACCTATAAACAGTTAGTAAGCGAGTAAGGCGTCACACCACGGTGTGCAGTAGGTGCAACATTTTGATGAGGTATTATGTGACTAGAAAATGGAACATTTCCAAAGCATTCATTAGAATCTAAATGCGACACAAAGAACACAGATCCAGGAGTTCCTTATGGTCTGAAAAGAAAACAACTCAACATCCATCGAACAGGTGAGATAAAGCACTGTTTTTGTTGTTCATCACCACAGAAATAAAGTATCACACCAGACGCTGATGATACCGCTTTTCACATCACACATCTTTCCCTCACAGCCATCTAAAAATCGCACACCAAGGCAACGTTAGGCCACATTTATTTTGTACAGGTGAAATGATTAAACTCTTTGTTGTGGCATCATCTCTCAATCTCCCGTAAAAAAGGTTGAGTCATGAAAATGATCAAGTAAGGTATAAGCTTTAACCAGATGAGGCAGAGAGGAGAATGGATCATGACCCAATATTCTGCAACCTCAGTGAACTGATCCTTTAAAACTGGTGTGTATCCAGGGACCATCAATATCTGGCTTCCCTCTACGGCTAAATTCAGGGGGATTCTGAGAAATGTGTGTTGCTCCCTGATGAATAGGTTGTGTGGGTTCAATATGACAGGAGGGCGGATGATGATTTGTCTCTCCCTCTGAGTCACCATTTGTTTCCCCCTCAGTGACATAATAATTGCTACCATCTCTTGGCTCATTATATTAGTTAAAAATGAAACAGGTTCAATACACAGTTTCCATGTCTGCTTCCATGTCAACTTCCATGTCAGCCCCCATGTCTGCTCCTGTGAGGGACTCGCTGCTCCACCAGAGCATCTGGTCGCTGTCTGAAGGTGGATGGACCAGCCAACAACCCAGGACACACACACGTCAGTGTGGAGATGATCACCCGTCATCAGTGGCTGCACACACAACAACACAGCAACACAGCAAAATAACAGAACACAACACAACAACACAACATAACAACACAACGCAACATGACAGCAACATGACAGCAACATAACAACACAAAAACACACAACACAACAACACGACACAACAGGACACAACACAACAGCAATACATTACACAACATAAGATGACATAACATAACACAACACAATAACATAACATCACACAACACAACACACACTACAGTGTCACCATCTGACCCCAACAAAGCTCTGAAGTGCTGTGTTCCTCTGACAAATGGTTGCCTCTGGGCCCACATGTCCCACGAACAACCCCACCTACCCCCTGACACACACACACACGCACGCATGCACACACACACACACACACACACACACACACACACTCACACACACACCTGTGCAGGCCCTTGAGCTTACCTATGTTTCAAAGTCGAGATAAAAGCAAACATTTGTATCCAACCACCTGCATGTAACCAGCAGCAATTGTAGCCCCCACCACCACCAAGACACACACAGACATGCACACACCATCATCCATCTTGCTAGGCCTCCCAGGTCTCTAATTAAGCTCCGGGTGGGTGACGCCCTCTGGAATGTTTATTGTAACATCACTGAGATTTATCTCCTTTAAACAAAAGACTAAAAGAAAAAAAGAGAAAGCATGGAACTCAAATTTTTAAAAGAAATTATACAATAAAATATGTTTCAGTTAAGAATGGTATTCCACAACAGATTTTTAGAGTGTGTCTTTTTCTGTCAGCTGTGTTTAGACTGTACTCACTAAGTCGTTGGAGAGCCATAAGAATATGATCACAAAGTTGGAGAGCATCACTTTATTTCTTGGTGAATTCAAAGTGAGAGCATCTGTCGATGCCTCGCAGCAGACTCATTCACATGTCAAAGCTGAACCCAGAAGCTCTGTAATCTGTGATGCATGTGAACAACAGTTTGGCTGATCACTTCACCTTTTGCTTTACTCTTCCTGTCTAACCTGGATGATGTTGTTCTTAGCACATCTGACCATCTGTTAGCGTTTCTTGTTGTGTCATATTTCTTTTAGCAATGTTGCTGCTCTTTAAATAAGGGAGTACGATCTGATGATGGTAGATAGGTATGATGTCAGACAGCTGGGGGGAGCTGTTGCAGAGCGACCCTCATTGAACTGTCGGTATGGTTCTTGACCCTGGTGATCCATGTACAGGATGCAGCCCCTGCCTCCAGCGAACGTATGTTTGTGAATGCTAGCTTGTGCAGTGAAGCACTTTGAGTGGTCATTCAGATGAGGAATACTGAAATGAAACACAGCCTCCAATAATTTCAGCCTATCCCTTTAAAACAGCACAGGGGAGGCCATAATATGAGGCTTATTGATAGATTTGAGAAATGGAATAATTCAGGGAGAATTATTCTTGCAGATGACAGCCTGTTAACATAATTACTTCTTTGTAGAGTTTGAATCAAGAACAAGAAGAAGAAATAAGAAACAAGATCTGTTCAAGCAAAATCTGATGTTTTTGTTCCTTATTCTTGCATATTGGCCACCAGCCTCAGAGCACAACAAGAACCAATGCAGTCGGAGACTGCAACATCCCGTGACACCCCTGAATTCAAAATTTTACCCTGACCTACTGTACTTGCCTAGATCAAATATCAAAGCTAGTGCTCTAACCTACTTTCATAGATCAAAACACTAGCTTTGATCCATGGTCTTACTCACACTGTCCTTCTCCCTCGTCTCTCTATCTTATCCGGTTCCTGAGTGTACAAAAGTTAAAATTTGACCTTGATCTAGTTTTCTCAAGGTCAAGGTCATCATCTAATTTTCTTCCCCTTTGCTCCCCGAGTAATGTGCTTTTTGTGTCATGTTTCTATCTGCAACGGTTGAGAAGATATTTGGTGGACTAACAGACGGACGGACACACAAATGCTGACAATAACAATACATCACCACTTTGAAGCAGGATGTAAAAAACTGAGGTCCTCCATCAACAACCAAACCTGCAGCATCTAAGGTCCTGCAAAAATATCTCACCGTAGGTAATCATTCTACAATGGGAAAATCATGTAAGTGATTGATTTATTGGATAAAACTTAATTTGAAAAAAAAACTGCAATACTATCAGTGCTGGGAAATTACAAAAGAATAGAAAAGTCAGCCGAGACAAGGACATTATGTCAACAGCATCACAACAATCATTCTCCCTAATTCAAAAGAATTTACTCCACCTTTCTTCTATTTGGGAAACAAATGGAGCACAGTCCCAAAAACATGAAACCAGAGCTTAAATGAAGACTCTAAACAACAACTTTTCAAAATTGGACTGGATTACAGTTATGGTCGTAGGTACAGTATGTACAAGGACATGGTTGGCCGTGGGAAAATGAAAATGCAACAGAAAAAAAGTAAATGTATTTGAATGTTTTCTTTTATTTGGAAGTGATGTGTTTTCTTTAGAGAGTTGTCTGGACCTGGTTTTGCAGAGGTCTGTAGAAAGTGGTCACCACATGAAATCAACGTCAACCGTAATTCTCTTCCTGATCACAAATAACGCCAGTGGAGTTTAGATTCGTGGGTTCGGTTGAGGCTAAACTTGTTTTTACATTGCGCCTCTTTTTTTTTCCCATGTCATGTTTTGTTTTCAGTTCATCTGTTGAGGAGTTTCACAGTGAGAACAACAATCCACCTCATGCAAACCTGAACTTGCTGTTGAGGATTTCCATCTTGAGGATGTAAATGTAAACTTTTCCGTGGTCCAACAAAAAGATGAAAAACACTTCGACTTCATGTTTCACCTCAGCAGCTAAACACTTGAGCTGCCAAGTGAACGCATACATTTCCGTGGTGTCATGTAAGGTAGCGCAAGCCATGTTTTAGGCCGCCTAGTTGTGGGTTACATTGTAACCGCCGTTCTCTGAGTAAAGAACGCGCCATTCTCCACCCAGCTACAGTACGTATTCCATATGTGAAATTTGTAGCAAACTGACAGATGATGTAAATAATTCTGTAAAACACACCAGCTGAGTTGGCACACACAAACACACACACACACACACACACACACACACACACACACACACACACACACACACACACACACACACACACACACACACACACACACACACACACACACACACACACACAGTGTATATACAGGCCCCTAGTCTAGACATTGGCTGCATGTAGGGTCAGAATAATGTTGTGGTTCAGTTTCTTGTGCTCCACTTGGCCAAAGCCCTCATAAGTGGTCTGTGCTCCAGTCCAGCAGAGCCTCTGGGAGTAGTAATAGTCTATTTCTGACAGCCTGTATGGATTCTACATTATTTGTAGTCTTCTTTGTCTTTGGTCTCTTCAGAAGAAACACATTCTCCTCTCATTCACAGCTCATATCGATGACGTTTCTCATTCCTTTTGTAAATCCTCATGTAGTTGAATCTTCAGTTTTGTCTACTTTGGTTTGGTCTAAGGTTCAAATACTGCATTAAAAAAAGAAAGAATAGAGTTGAAAATCCTTCCCCCAAATTGCACACTCAGAAGCAGACATTTCTATAGAGAACATTTAGACACCACAGATAATGTGCTGTCTGTAAAGCCTCAGAGGTAAAAATCAAGTGTACAAGTTAGCAAGCAAACATCTAAATAAATGATCACATTAAAATACATGATGCAAACTAGACTTAAGTCCAGCTAGAACCAGAATAAATGAATAATCAGCAAATACTGCAAACATAGAGTTTTTTTACACGACTCTTAATTAAGACACTAATGTCAGCAGATGGAAAATAGGCGAGTCCAGGCTAGTCCATTGCTTCATCTGAAAGAAATGTACTGTATGTGTGTGTTGTCGGTGCACTACACTGATGGGACCTTAAACTGTATCCAGACACACACACACGCACGCACGCACGCACGCACACACACACTCAAAAAGAAACCCTCAGATGAAACTCCAAAAGCACAGAGCAGGGATTTAATACCTTCTTTATCACATGTGAGCATCAGACAAGCACCACTGTGCATGATAAAGAGTGAAAAGGGGAAAACACAGGCCAAGTGTCAAGAGTTATGCGCCTTTTGAAGTTGTTTTTTTTTCTTTCTTAGAACTAGCTTTGGCTTAACGCGGCTACTTAATCAGATCATTAAGTATAATGGCTGGGGAGGATTGCCAGACTTTATCTCTGATGGCAAGAACAAAGTTTTTGATCATCTGGGGGATTCTGGACCTGGATCTGATGGGAATTCCCTTGCTTGCTGGAACAGTTTACTTGTGCTAACAGACAGGTGCTATCATAAATCTAGAGTTACTTAGTCAGCTTTATATACTGAGACTTAAAGTATAAATGTTTCTCCTTTGATGGATTACATGTGAAGATTGAAGATTCTGTGTTGGATAGAGGCCCTGATTGCCAGAGTCTGGAGGCGACATGTGATCGTTAATAAATGAACTGAAGAGACACGTGTGAAATGATGCTCCACTAAAATATATTTTTGCAAAACATGAAATTGAAGATGGATTGAAGATGTATCCTAAAACATATTGCCTTTTCTAACAAATGAGTAAATAAAAGACCAAACAATGGAAAAACATGGCTGTAAAAGGGACCTGAAGGAGGAAAATGAAACCAATTTCAAGGTTTGATAAAACAGATGAAACAATTCACAGGCAAACAATCAAACCACAAAATACAACCAGGACAGAAATCACCTTCATCTTTGCTTGTCGTTAAGAAGATCCATGATCCGAGTATTTATTCAAGTACAAGAGATTATGAAAACTATTTGTTTATCAGCTCAGATATCAGAGTGGAGCATGGTTGGAGAAAATATTCACCTTTCTGATAAATGCTGACAATTCTTTATTAATTTTCTCCACTCACTTCTCTTTAATCTGCTGCTTTGCGTTTGAATCGCTCCAAATTGGTAAATCGCTTCCAACCCATTCCTAGTGTTTATGAAAACACAAGTTTCCAAGAGCCTGCAGTGAATTTATAGTTGGTACAGGCTGCTGAGTGTATCTCACCCTCCTGGCAATGCGCCCCTCCACAAGCTTTCCATAGAGGTTTGTCCCCCCAGTTTCCACAGTGGCGACTGATTGATTTGCTCTTTAATGGCTTCCTGTGTTGGGCATGGTCTAGGACGAACATCTGGGAGGGTGGATTGGTCATGCTGGGTCTGTTTTTCTCTGATTCGCTCATCTGTGGTGTTGTAAAGTGAGGTATCAGCCTTTTCTGTGGCCTGGGAGAATGACGTGCTTCATTATAAAAAGAACTGACTCCAATGAAAAATGAGCCTCGAGTCTTAATGGCCGCCGGTCTTTGAGTGGATTACATCGCCTCAGGGGATGAAGTTCAGCCTCTGATGTTGATGACTGAGAAGGTGGAACACTAGTAGCTGGTCTGTGAGTGATAAAGTTGTGCTGAACGCTAACGTCAAGAGCAGTTTGCGTTTGAAGCGACGCTTCTAAGAGGCCTTGGGTTCAGCTCCGGGTCGTAGCGTAGACGGGCGATGCGGCATCCACCCTTGGACACACAGATGATTTCAGGGCATCGAGGGTGTCCGGTGATCACCAGCCACACAAATACAGAACACATAAACTGCAGGGCATGAGGATTTAACCATTAATCAACTTATGTTCCTTAGGAAAGTCTTGTTGATGCAGCTTTGGACGTCTACGTCACACGACCGACTGGTTCTAACCATTGAAATTTGTTTCACTTTCAAATTTCAATTCTCGCTTTCTTTCACTGTCCCATGATGCACCAGCTGCTGAGTTTGGAATACATTCATCCAAATAAAAGTATCCATGCTGTAATCATCTATTATTTCTCTCAGACTATACTACAGTAGCCGCAAAAATACTACTCAGATTTAGCTGATTTTCAGTGAATTAACAGCAAAATTTTACATTGCTGTATTCAGAAAGTTCAAAAAAGCTAAAAAATGTACCCATATATTTTGTAACACTAAAGGTACAGTAGATTACAGATACATTATAGTTTGACATAAGACTTTTTAAAATGTATTTATGTGGTATACTGTTCTAAATTAGTGTAGTAAGCGAAAGTCCAGTCATGAAACACGATCCTATGATTTTTAGATAATTTACAAATTAAATATGAGAACTAGAAAAAAAACCAACGACCTTAGGATTCAGGACTTTGCTGAAGTCTTCTTGATATTAAGTGTTCACATTGCCAGTGACAAAACAAACTCTGTTTGGGCAAACACCTTAATCTTGCAATCCATCATTATTTCAACCTGTGACTTAAAATAAGGAGTTAACATCTAAGGGAGCTGAGGCATTAGAAGGTAAGGGACAAAGCACACCTGCAAAGCTGGAGTTGACATGAAACAAAAATTAAAATACCCCCAAAACAAAAGCCTCATCCAAAAGCCACTTCAGAGGCCTTTCTTCATAATCCAGGGATGCTGAGCAGTTCTGAGAAATGGAAAAAGTCCCACGTGAAAGCAACAGGCTTCTACAGAGCACATTATCGTTTACTAGAATTAGAAATTTATTGATCTTATTGCTTTGGGTTGTTGCGATGATAAGCATGTCTAAACAGTTGGAGTTAGGACAGATCCCCACAGAGATGAAAACCCTCCACTTTCATCCAGACTCAATTAATCAGCCTCTGCAAACGGGCCCGGCATCACGCCCCACCGCTGCTCTCATGAGCACTGACTGACACATGAAAGAACAAAATTTACAACCAGTCAGGAGATTATACAGTGAGTGAAGCAAATGTGAGCTGATAATGTGCTAGACCTCAGACGGAATTGTACAGGAAGGTCTAGCCCTCCTTCGTCAGGGTCCCAGAACATGTTTCATTACACATTAACACCACATGTGAAGCGAGTGCATGCGCATTGGCGTAGACTCGTAAAGAACACAAATCTGTTTTTATGTGAAAAACAATGGGGTCCCGAGAGACCCTCAGGCATGGTGAAGCAGAGCAGCCGGTGTCTGCAGGAGGGAAGAATGGATGAAGTATTGCACAACTGCTAGTTAGGAAACAGTGAAGGAAAAAAAGTTCAAAGCCGACCACAACCAGAGACCAGGTTATTTCAATTATTCCTCAACAAGAACCCGTCCTCTTCCACAGCTGGACCCCCACCTATCATTCCCAGGGATCAGCTACATGGGACCCTGTCACTCTGTTTCCTTTGACCCCCCCTCCCCAAAAGGTTTTGTTTTGGGAAAGTAGAACTGAGTCAGGTTCAAAGTGGAGAGGAGACCGCGGGGTAACATGAGATGACGGTCTGTCCAGCATGTGGCTGGACCAGATGATGTAAGCCTGCTGGCTTTATGGGGGATTAATCCTCACGTCTGTGCTCCAAATAGTGAATGCACACACACAAACATCC
This sequence comes from Antennarius striatus, assembly GCF_040054535.1. Taxonomy (NCBI): domain Eukaryota; kingdom Metazoa; phylum Chordata; class Actinopteri; order Lophiiformes; family Antennariidae; genus Antennarius; species Antennarius striatus. The sequence continues at coordinate 11,399,723 of NC_090778.1, read as the reverse complement.
CCTAGGATCTAATTATTTTTTTAAATTTTATTTTTAATTAAAACATTTCATTGCATTTGAACAAGTGATGACAAAACAGCAAAGAAAACTCATAGCATGGTGCAAAAAATTTATATAGTGCAAAAAAGTGCCGTTTAGATAAGACTAAAGTGACTGAAACCCTTCATTTGACTGACAGCTGTGAGCCCACACAAAGACTACATCTGAACTCAACATCTTTCAAGAAATAAATGATCAGGTTGGCGTCTCCATGAGCACATCTGGTCCTACTTTAAAGTGAACAGGAGGAGGGAGCACTGACTGGAACGCTGATATCTCAATGTAGTAGTTAAACATCTTTCTCCCTCCATTGAAGGTCGACGATCCAGTCATGAAAAGATTAAATAAAACAACAATCATGGCATTTTTTTTTAATTTCCATGCCCTTAATCTTCACCCAATGCACCATTTACCACAACATGGAGGTTTTCCAAATAAAAGGAAAAACTTGGGGTCAAACAACAAGTTGAAAGCTTCACCAAGTCCTGAAGAAATGAAGGGAAGTCCAGCGTCTCAATGAACAACATGACAGAATGTGATTTTCAAATTCTCGGCCCTAAAGGAGCTTTGTTGATTAAGGTCACAGAGGCGGTGGTTTCCATTCAGAATGGTACGATCCATAATCCCAAAGTCCTTTGACGATTTAACAAGTTTGTTCTTGGATCACTGTCTGGTCTGGTTTCTCATTTTTCTCTCTGAAAATACAAACACAAAACATGTCAAAGATAAAATCTAAATTAACTAAATTAATAATTGAATTAAGTTAACAGGAAAACACAACAAACTCAAACAATCAAGGAACATTTTTACAGCACATCTATTTAAATTACATCCTCGTCTCATGGAATGCTTTCCTCACTTGCTTTCCCCAAGTTTTTTGGGAAAAAGCCACCCAGGCAGCATGACCCGATGCATCATGGGAGCAGGATAAGTGAAGAAATTGGAGCTGATAATAATAACAACACATAAAAATTGTTTTGTGACCTTGCATGGAACCATAAACCTTTTTCTTAATAACAGCACCTCCCTGCTCTTATTAAGAGTCTCTTACAAATGGTGACGATAAATCATGGTTGCTCATGAGGGACACTTATATAACTAGGACAAAATTAGTTCATCGATTGTATATGTGAATACTATGGATAGAATCAGCTAAAAAATACCTGACAGAAATTTAAATTGTCCCCCTGGAAAAAATTGGAGTCCGCCTTACATTGAACACTAAAATGGTCTTTAAATGGATTGTTGTTTTCTGCACTGATGATGTGCAGGTCAGGGATCAAAATCAGCGTCTCTCTTTTAACCAGATCAGTATGTAATGCCAATTTCTATTAGTGTCTGAGAAACATGAAGATGGAATTCATAACAGAAGACTACCTTTGGACAGAATTATTTTTCATTCATGTTTAAGTGCAGCACAAAATAAACCAATAAATAGTTACCAAGCATGGCAGTTATAAAGTTTTCTGAGAAGTTCCATCATATTTATTTTAAGATACACACCTTTCTAAAACATCCTGCAATTTGGTTAAAATAAAACAAACAATTTACTTCACTTTGTGAAATAAATATAAAGTATATCAAAAATAATATTACTATTATACAATATAAATAGTCTTAAAAGTTAAAGGTTTAGGTTTAAAGTGCTCATTTCACGCTGAACCTCTGTCCAGGTTCAGATGTGTGTCATAGACATGACACAGTACACACACACACACACACACACACACACACACACACACACACACACACACACACACACACACACACACACACACACACACACACACACACACACACACACACTTTGTGGTGTAATGACTTTCTTGCTTGTGTTACAGACCTGCTGAAACTTGCTGAGTAACCATAGAGTGGAAAGTACCCTTAGAAGGTGCAGGAGGCCTTCACGGTCTCACATACACACATACACATACACACACACACATCACCTTTTTACCCCAGACATGGTCTGATATGCTCCTTCCATCCTTGCTTCTGATGTAAGAAAAAAATATCGATGTGTCTTCACTTGCTGGTAGGGAATGTAGAGTCCTGTTTGTGTGTGTGTGTGTGTGTGTGTGTGTGTGTGTGTGTGTGTGTGTGTGTGTGTGTGTGTGTGTGTGTGTGTGTCTTCATGGGTGTCAGTATGACCCCTAACCCTCCAGCAGTGCAGGAGGATTCCTCTTCCCTCCTCATATCTTTAGACTAAGGAGTGTTCATGAGCCACACCTCCATAAACACGTGCACTTTTCTCACATCTGCAGACCTTTTAACACTCCTAGTTTCTTTTTACACCTGGGCTTCCAGGATCAAGGCTTGAAGAGCAGCCAGGTGTGATCCCTCCTTGCCCCGACTCGAAACCAAAGCAGTTTCATCACTTGCATTTCCCAAGTGCTGTTGGGTTGGGGGTTTGCTCTTGACTCCTGACAGTCATCTGTATTCTTCCCCTGCTGGAGTTATGGTGGGGAAAGCCCAAAAGAAGTGTGTGAGCCCATAAAACAAGCCTTTAATTTGCTTGTGTATGCCCAGGAGCTAGCGCTGCTGTCAGCCTCTCCTTCATCTGGACTGTATGATCCCCCAGGATAAATGATTCAGTCTAATCACATCAGACGGAAACTTCATAAGTAATAGTTGAGAGGATATCAAACAGGCAGGTGGGATTCATGGAGTTTTTATTTCTGCGTTTGCTAGCTGAACAAAATGTTTTGACTATTGGAAAGAGATGGGAGAGGAAGAAGACCCCTAGCTACACCAGTTTTTACTTGATTCCTATTCCAAAAATCTTATCTGTTAGGAATATAGTAGTTTCTGCACACTGGGTTATAAGGCGCAACGTTAATGTATTACTTAATAATTTATTGCATTTATAAGACACATTGGATCATACGGTGCACTGTAGGTTTATGAGAAAATTAGGCTTTTCTAAAAAAAATAAGGCTTTTAGGTGCGCCTTATAGTGCAGAAAATACTGTACTTCAAAAACTCTGGGCTCGAAATCTAAAGCAGTCGCTTCACTCCGTCTACGGTTCTGCTCTGTGGTCTCACTCGATATCTCGTCCAAAATATCTACATATGATTGGCTACACAACAGTAGTAATAGCCTATCATTAATGAAGACTGAAAAGCCACGGCATCAGTTATTAAGTTCATGTAGGAAAGTCAAAAGTGTGACACTTGTTTTTTATGAAGAAGCAACAGCAAAATAAAACCCATCTTTAGTGATTTTTCAAACATTAACGAAATGATTTCAACTTTTCATGTGACTGTGTTGGTTGCGTTAATTGCGAATAAAATTAGCCCTGAAAGAGCACTGTTTGAATCTCTACTTTTGATGTTCATCGCAGTAGTCAAAATTTGACATTCCAGATTTGTTCGTACCATTTCAGCTTATTTGAATTAACACCGTTACCGTTTGTTGTTTCATCTCTGTGGCATCAACCTCACAGCTCATTCTGCCGGCTGTACAAACACAACATCTTCATCTGCAACTGGCAAAGCACAGCGTGTGTTTTATTACCAAGTGCTAAGCGCTTTCATCAACAATGTATTAAGAAAACAAGACATCTGTCAATTTTGGCAAGCTCTGCAGCTCCAATGAGCTGTTAGCTGGAGAGCTACAGGCAGGAGGTAGTGGCCTCCTTCTCCTGCTGATGTGTGGAAAACTACCTGCTCTACGTGCAGCGTTAAATCAGATTGTGGCAGCTCATGGCATAACGACAACAGAGCTGAAAGTGTCCGTTTCCTTTGTGCAAGCAGCTTCAGTTTGTTTAGCTGCGCTGTAAACAGAAATATCAGTTGCTAAGCTGCTGTATTTCCAGCAGGGTAGCTGCATGAGGAAAGTTAGGTCACCCCAGAATTCTTGGAAGTTGTAGTGTTAACCACAGTTTGATGTTTCTATGGTAAAAACAGTGGTCACCAAATGAACAAAGAGAAGAACGTTAAGGATTAGAACCTCAACAAATGCTGCAAACAAACACAGCGTGGAAAAAAAAGGAGATGTGACAGCATGATTTTACCTGAAAGGTGTCACAATAATTATACTGACATTTATGAGTTTCGCAAAGAAAAAGAAAGAACAAGAACAAGAAGAACAAGACGAAGAAATTATTGGGGAAATGATTTTCAGTGAAACAATTTTTAAAAGTGAGGTAATATTTAGGTTACTGGTACTGAAGTGACGCATCAAGTTGAAGATTAAAAACCCAAATGTAATTTCTTTCTTTAATTAAGAGACATTCTAGGTGACCCAGGACCTTTAGGTCCCATCGCTGACGTAACAGTCCTCTATTTCTTCTCTCCTCTACAGTATAGTTTACTGCAGAGCAGCTGTTTAGTGAGTGAACCATGTGTGAACCCACCTCTCTTGTTTCCTGTTGTGTAGTTTGATCATCAGTCCCATCGTGACCAGTGCAGAAAGCGAGCCGACAGCGCCAAGAATGAACCCTATTTTATCATCTGTGAAGATCACAACAACACAAATATTCACTGTGATGACTCACAGACTCTACTGACCAGTCTACACCCCCCCCCATGTTTGAACATCTTTGATTAATACAATGTGAAGAGGCAATAAGGAAGAATTCATGTTAGATTCATGTAGCAGAGCCTCCTCTACCTGGACATAGACATATTTGTTAACTTAGATTGTTAAATGTACAAATCCAAATTGTTTTAAAAACTGACATACAGTGCAAATAATAACAATAAATAATAGTGTTAATATATTCTGTTGTTTACTATATTGTCATAAATATTTCTGACTGAACTGAATAAAGTTACTATGGGTAATACCAATGACTGGGTGTGACTGCGTTATGACTCTGCTGAATTTCTGTAAAATTTTTGCATCATGTGTTCATTAACTTCAGATATTTGTTATTGCTGAGCTGACAAAAAATACATTAATAAGCATTTGATTGATAAAAAAAAAAAATTCTATCATGAGGCGTACACAAAATGTACATTTTGTAACTTTAATCATTTTTGGCCAATTTTACATTCAATAATCATTGCATATATCACTACCACTGAGCTTGAATATGAGTAGTTCTATTCTATGTTTATATTCAGTTTATATTCACTTTTTGAAATTAATAAGTGAATGAAACTAAACAGGATGAAGTGGCTTCAAGTTCATACGAGGTTCAATCCTGGATGTTCTAACTCATCCTGCGTTACCTGTCCTCACATTGTATTGGTTGGGTAATACTGTCAATAAAGATACATAGATACAAACACACAAATAAGCACATTTGATTTAAAAAAACTTATGTTGTTACATAAACTTTTTTTTAATATGTTATATTTACTTATAAATAAAGCCCATGCGCAGTTCCTTCTAAACAAAAGCGATCTAAACGATTTAATAGTGACATATAGAGAGATAGCATTACGGTCTCACTGTAAAGCATGCCAGCACAGCTGGTCTACATAGCCGTTGATCAATCCATGGTGAGGCTCGGCTGGCTGGTGCCTCACCACAGCTCTCTTCTCAGTATTTCAGTGGTAAATGTGAAAATTCAGCGATTTTGAGTAAAAATAATGTAAAACTGGTGATCTTAAATGGAAAATAACATAATGCACATCAATGGATAAATATGACCAGATATTAGGAGTACGATAATTGTCGCGGTACTGACTAATGCATGAATGCACTGACATCCAGCAAATACTGCAGATGTTTTCAGGTAGGCAGTGCAGGTGCTGGTCCTTTAAATGGCTTTGCCTTGGAGCCTAAACCACAAACATGCGTGCAGATTAATGCACAGCAAAAAAACACAGGTGCAAAAAAGATCCTGTATTATAACCCTGTGGAGAAGTAGCAGCCAATGTTAACATTTACCCTTTTCCTTCTTCTGCTAGCACAGCCCCAGAGCTATCTCATCTATCTTATTACTGTACTTCCCTGAAAACCCCCGCATCTGTCAAACAGCTCTCAGGTCAGATCCTTCCGTTTGCACCGACACAGGATAAGGTTGACAGACTGGGATAGAACCAACAAGAAGGTGAAAGAAAAAAGAAGAAATCACCAGTTTGGATAAGTAACACTGAGATGCACCCAAACAAAACACGTAATTTCTACATATTAGTACAAAACCCACTTTGAATCCCTTCGCAGTGTTTATCTTCTGAAGGAAGTGCAAACATGATACAATCAGAAACTGTTTCGGGCCTGTTGTCAAAAGCTTATTGCTATTCTGAAGACAGATATGAGTTTTTTGACGTAGCTGATATCATCTTTAAAAACTTCTGTTGACTTCTCTCTCCTTGGTCTCTGCACCAAAGCTACTGCTGTAATCTGATGAGCATATCTCACCTTGTCTGATGTGACAGCTGGAATTATTCTTGGAATTCAAACCATGTGTCAGACATCAAAAGTTACAAGCGTAAACGTAACAAGCGAATCAGTGCTTAAACATACTCGACAACAAAAAATGAGAACAGTTGTAGCCAAACAAAACATTTCTCATCTTTCAACCTGCTTTCTAATTCCATCCATTGTGAGGGATTCACACCTAGATACTCCAGGAAGAGTCAGTGAATAGGAGGTGTGCTCACCGCAGCAGATAATACGGCACAAAAGAATGGTCATGTCTAGCGTCCTGGTAATGTGAGGCTGGATGTGTGTGCACCAGTATATGTAAATATGTACTACATCACATGGTTTTACCAAGTTAAACACTCCAAAGAAGCCATCCATATCTGCAGCAAATAATAACGCCTCTATCACAGGCTTACATGAAATCTGTTTCTATCATGATTCTCTAGTTCTGTCTCTCAGGTCATGTGTGTTTGGTCCGACATCAGTAACTAGTTTCCAGTCACTTCCGTCTGATATATCCCACAGCATGAGTTCCTGCACACACCTCTTATCCTCTCATTGTTAAAGTTTTGAATTTGATGTCACCAAATAAATAAAAATAATCTCCCTGCAAGCTTCTGTGTTTGGGCTTCATTCCATCTTACCTTATCAAATAGTTCTTTGTAGCTCAGACTCATGGAGGGCACTGATGATCCAGTTGGTTCAGGATAGCTGTTAATTCATGAATTACTGGGGTGTGAATCGACTAAACCAGTCTCTGAACAACAGTTCCCATGAGTTTGTTTTCCATCGAAACACCAGCATGTGGGTATATGTTCTATATGTTCTACTTTAATTGCATCATAATTTCAGGTCCTTCAAACGGGTATATGAGACAATAAGTGGAAACACACACACACACACACACACACACACACACACACAGACACACACACACACACACCACACACCACTGGCTAGGAATCAAGATAAGCGCTGCGTCACATGTATTGACTGAACCTGAATGCAGGCAAACAGGACTTCCTCACCTGCATTACGACAATAAGAAACTTTGATTTGTGTCTATAGGATCACTTGAAAATGAAATTCAACATTTTATATGGGATACCATTTTAAGAAACTTCAATTAAAAGTTATTTTGTTATTTATTATATTGTACCTTGATATTTGCTGTTTTTCATGTATTTTCCCTGAACCCCAACCAACAAGTCCAATAAAAATAGAAATATAACAGGAGAATAAAACCATGCAGCAGCAGCAACAGAAAAACCCAAAACCCTTCAGACCTTGTCGGAAAGGGATAAGTGGTGAGTTCATGTCTTTTCTTCTGCTATGTCAGAGTGACTAAAGACGTCAGAAGTTATTACATTATTTTGTCCTTTGTTGTTGATCTGACTCAGAGACACTATTAGATCCTAATTCTGTCTGAGTGGACAGAATTTTGAGGCTCCTGCCTCCCATTTAAAGACAACAAGACAACATCAAAACAAACCAAGTCAGCAGTTTTTTTGTTATCAGTGTCAGATGTGACTGGTAACAAAAGATCAGGAAATGGGCAACGTGACAGGAAGTTGTATTCAAACCACCGAGCAGACTAAAAATACCAGCTCAACCGAAGCTCCCAGACAGACTTTCACATTGACAGAATTGACAGTGATGTCAGATTAATAAGTCTTGAGCAGCTCTAGAATGGAATCCCAACAACTCCAACAATACAATCAGCGTTCACCAGTCACGTCTGTGTGTCTCATAGCTTTTGATTAAATTGGAATGTGAGCAAAGAACCACAGACAGAAAATTGCATGAAGCTTTGTCTTGCTCAATACATTTTTTTTTTTTAATGTGAAAACTGCTCACTCACACCATTCACTTTTCTTTAATCACTTTCTGATGGTTTTGGTGGAGGATCTTGAGTCTTATCAGAAAGCCATGGAGGTGGTGTGATCCTGTTGTTGTGCATCTGATACGCTACCTATTTCATTAAAACAGAAGCTTAAAACTTCTTGAAAAGTATAATTCTGACTGATCTGTGTTCAGATCTAAAAATAAAAAACACTGTAGAGTCTTTCTATCCAAACCCTGAGGATATTAACCATCACCAAATCACACCACCCCTACTCCTAAGCTGAGCACTGCAGAGGGTTCGATCCAGACATCCATGCAGAGATTCTCCTTTGAAGGTATGGACAGAGTCAGACGGGATGCGGGGGTACTTGTGGTTCAGCAGCACTCTTTTTTTATATTAACTACGACTGAAATTCTCTGCTTGCTCAGCCTACACATCATCCGGCAGTGATTCATATGACAGAGGGAGGACAAATCCGGATGTCTCCCCCTCAGTCTGTATTTAGCAGTGTTTACATGGCTAGAGGTCAGGCTGGAATGGCGTAGGTAACAGCTCACACGACACCTGCCACCGAGCACCTCAGGTCATGTAGACAACTGTTAGCAGTGCTGTTTGGGGTGTTTCTCAGAGAATCTGATTAAAGGCAAGCAGCTAAACGGGGGTAGGCAAAGCTGTGTATCGTGCTGTAGGAGACTGTGTTCACGTTAAACGCCACAAAGGTTTTCATATACGAGGACTTCACCTTGGTGTTTTTGTGTATAACAATAAGCACCGTGAGACAGAAAGCGAGTACTGCCCAGTTAAAGCAGCCAGAAAATACGAACTAACCACAACAAAAAATGTGAGACTTTTTTGTAAGGAGTAAAAAAAATTATGTCTATTGTAAAGACAAAAAGACATTTTGTGCAGAGATGTAGACAAACAGCCCCAAAATATGCAAAGGCTCACACAAAAAACACACAGAGAATAAGTGCAATGCACTAGGAAAATGATCCCAAAGACATTCACTAATGTAACGCAGTGAGTCACGTAACACACAGTAAAAATGTCACCTGCACACTCACTGGCTTGAACGTCTAGTCAGTGCAGTAATGCATAGATGTGACCGCAGCAGTTTCAAATTCTGAAACTATGTCTGCCTAATGAAGGAGTCAGTGTCAATTGTGTCCAGCTGTGACCCAGCTGGTTGTGGGCCTCTAAAATCTGACATCTGAAATCTATTCATCCCCGATTACTATCAGGAGGAAGTCTCTCTTTGCAGCTTTAATAAGGGAAGGATGGAAGCCTGGGGTAAAGCCACAAAGTAATGAAAGTGGAGGTGGACCACAAGTCAAGTGGACTCAGAAACTTCCTGGATAACTCAACAACATTTCTGACACCTTCACGTTTAGCTGTTTTGTTTTTTTGTTTCTCTCCCAATATTATCTAAATTCATCCAGACTTGCTGCCATTGTGCTCTGTATGAATAATAAGTGTGTTTTCATGTTTTTCTTTAAATGTAGTTAACCTCACGCTACAAGCTGACGCTACAGGAGGCGTTAAAACGCGACAGGGAACCTCGAAAGGAATTTAGAGGGGAATGCTACCACCTGATGGCGACAGCTGATGACTGCAAGATGATAGCCCACGGTCGGGGTGATGACTGAAACCATAAGCATCTCCCCCATCTATACAACCATTGGCAATGTGTCTACAATAAATACTAATAATTTGTCTTATCTTATTTTATCAGTCATTGTGTTGTAAAAATTGCTGCTTTAAAACTTCTCCTGTTTGTATTTAAGAAAACTGTATGTGAATCTGGACAGATCTTAAAAAAATAAAGTCTTTCATGTATCTAATATAACTAGTAAATAAACTTCATGAGTAAACAATGAAGTGCTAACCTCTTACGCAGTACGGCTGCTCTCCTGTCCAGGTGCCATCACCCAAACACGTGCGTTCTGCCGAGCCGTACAGAATGTGACCTTCGCTGCAGGCGAAGCTGAGAGTGTTCCCCTCCAGGTAATGAGTTCCTTTCTTCCTCCCATTTCTAGGTGTGGGAAGCCAGCCGCAAGACACCACTGAAGACAAAAAACTCAAAACATTCAATGCTGCATATGCTATGAGAAATTAACATATATGAAAATATGTACGTTGATGCTTTTACTTTATTCTTATGGGCACATAAGTACAGTACTAAGGAGGATCAGTTAAATCCTAACCATGCAGCTATACTACTGCAGGTTCTCCCATTGTTATGAATGCTAGTCATGAAATCACACTGTGCATAGCTTTGTATTATGATAATACTTTAATAGACATCAATCAGTCTGGATTCACTGGCTACCTGGTATCAGATCTGCCACTCGGGCCTCGTAGTTTTGGTAGACTCTGAGAGTGGCGTTTCCCACTGCGAGGCTCCGTGTAGTGAGGGTATCATATTTACAGAATGCTGCTCCTCCTCCAGAGCACACGGTCAACATGTCTGCCACTAGGGGGTCATCAGGTCTCTCAGGTAGTGAAAAGGCAGGAACAAACTCAGAATGGTGACTGGGTGGAAAATAGAAGTTATCCAAAAGGTATTTTGAGTCATACGTGAAAAGGGAAGTCCTCTTTGAAATGTTCCCTGTGGATTAAAATAAAACACCAGTTAGGATGAGTGATCACGCTGGATCGCGTGATCTTAAACGAAAATAAATGAATGTCAGTGGTTGCAGTTGCTTTGTCAGAAGTATTCGTGACAGGAGGAACATCACAGAAGAACATCCCCGGCTACATTACAGCTTTATGTGTGACAAACACACATGCAGCATTTGGAAAGATGTACCAACGAGTTTAATCTTAGCATAACGGAAATCATTAAAACATGCAGTTGAATAATGGTCAGAGAGAGAGAACAACTGTTGTCAAGAAATGAATTTATGGAAATAACAGCATGGCAGCAGATGCTTGAGCAATCAGACTGTTTGGATAAAACCATATATTTACTAAAACATGGAATTGAAGACAATTACTGCTCATGGTTTTTGTGCCTCCACACCAGTAAAGTTGTTGGTCACATCCTGTCTGTCCACCATATAGAGCTCATCACAGGGCGCAACGATCACATGACGTTCCAGATCAGCAAAAACAACAAGCTGTTGACGGTTACACCTCAAACAACAATGTTGAAGCTCCACAGTTTACTACATGGACGCTTCGTGCACATCTTCATCCTGACAGGATGGTGGATTAAAACAATCAAGCAGTTTTAAGGACGCGAGCCAAGATTGTTGTCATCATTTCAGCATCTAATCAAATGTGTGTATTGGTCACAACTCTTATTATCCTGAGTTACAGGTGTTGTGTGATGGTTTTTGCAAAACACTGTAATCACAGGAACATTCACCCTTTGAATGTAAAACATCTCGTATTCATTTCGATCTGTAACAGAATTATGGTTAAAAACTTGTTTGGTGATTTCAGACTGATCTGTCATTACCAAAAACAAAACAAAACAGGAATTAAATAACTGGTGGGTTCAAGTGGGCGTTTGGGAAATTCTCTCATCCCCATCAAATAACACTCACAAGAATACACGTGATAGTGAATGCAAGGATGCATTTCAATAAGAAAGTAAAGGGCTGGGTAGACTCTTAAAGATTTGTTTATGGCTGTCATACAGAAATCCAGCTCTTCACCAGTTATAAGAGGTTCATCCTGTAATTACAGCTGTGACATTACTGTTATCTATGAAAGCGGTCTGGCCCCAAATGTATTCCAGAGTTGTGGTTTCCCTCTGGAATCTTTCTGGAATCAGTTAAAGCTGCACTATCTCCACACATGTGCTTTGTTTTCTTCCTGTGAACTCTCAAAGCAGTTTCAAACGTGGCTGAAAATTGGTGGGGATTCATAAAGATATATACGGGGCGGCAGCAGCTCAGTGGTATCGCAGGTCGTCCAGTGATTCAAGATTGGTGGTTCGATTCCCAGTCTCGCCAATTCATTTGTCGTTGTGTCCTTGGGCAACACACTTTACCCTGCTTGCCTCCAGTGAGGCACTCGGTGGTGGTCGGAGGGGCCGTAGGCGCAGATCGGCAGCCACGCCTCCGTCAGTCTGCCCCAGGGCAGCTGTGGCTACATCTGTAGCTTACCATCAGCAAAATGAATGAGGAGTGAATGAATAATGGATCCAATGTAAAGCGTCTTTGAGTGACCGGAAAAAAAACGCTATACAAATCTAATCCATTATTATAAATATTAGTAATTACCATATTAAAGCTACTACTTAGCTCTGTTTTTTAAAACTACTGCTTCGGAGTGAGATGTGTTCATTTCACCATTAATTATTGCGACTGATGCCAACTTGTTTGACCAACACTAGTCCTTCAAACTCACAGCTAGCGCCAAAGAGGAAGATTTCTTCTGGCTTGGCATCGGATGAAGAGATGAGTTCTCCTCGTTGGGTCAGCAAGTCATCCGATGGGTCAGAGTTCATGGAGCCCAGGAGACCCTGAGTCTGGTTGGTGAACTCCGCTGGGAGCAGGATGCTCACCACCATGATGCCTTCATGCACGCTGACCTCCACAGCAGCACCAGAGGGCAGGATCACTGTGGCCTCCTGAGGGCTGGGGGAAAAAACAAAGGCTCCTGCAGGGACAGAATGAGGTTATCTTTATCTCATATATTTGATATTTCACAAAAGACTGTTGAAAAATCTTTACAACTGTATGTAAGTGATATACGTAGACAGCATAACTTTTATAATACACAATGTTATAAGTCAAAAATAGTGCATTTCACTGGATGTCAATGTTGTATACTGTAGATATGCAACAAAACTATACAGAAAGAAACCATTCTTCTAAATGTGACAATGCTTCAAGTTTTTATTGTTGGGATGTTTCCTTGGTGGAAACTCTCTCCAGAGGAAGCTGTGAGTAAATCCTTATAAATAATACTAAGCAACGTTAAGAACGTCAACATTAACATCATTAAGTGGACAAACGGGAGAGGAAATGACAGGTTTTAATTATATCACATCACCACAATCACATGAAGAATTTAATCTGTTACAAGGTGCTTCATAAAATACAAGACCAAGGTAAATCATGCAGGGATGAAAGCTTTTAAAACAACCTGGTATCATCTTCTATAAGTTATCAAAGTTATTGGTACCATGTGGGCAGCTGATCAGGAGGGTATGAATCTTCTCACCGTGTAGGTCCATCAGTGTCTGCTCAGTGAAAGGAAGCACCTGGTGGTTCCTCAGCACCTGGAGGTGACCCTCGTACAGACGCACCTCAACCACATCAGAGACCTTCTCCTTCATGGCCACCGATGACATTTGGGTGGCTTTAGCCAGAGTACCTTGGTAGTAAACAAACACATCGTTTTGTTTCAGATGGACTGTCAAGAAACTATTCTGTGGTCAATAATGATTTAAGTGCTGCTGACGTCTCTCCAATATTAGATAGTACAGATGTTTGACCTCCTTGACCTAAAGAGGACAGTATTAATGACATCTGGGGTTCCACAGTCTCTTTGCTCAGGGCTGTTGTGAAATTCTAAACAATGAGGCCAACATCTGTTCTAATTTACTACATGTGACCCCAGACACACTGAGTGAAGGCAAGAGGGAACAAAGGAAACAGGCTGTCGTTTTACAGCGCCAACATGTTTCACAAACACAAGGACCCAGCGTCACATGCGCTCAGTGTGTGGAAGAGATAAAAGGGGTCCTCAAGTGCACCTCCAGAGAGGAATGAGAGCAGAAGACAAACAAAACCGAACAAGATAAACCAGCTTCAATATGTCTGATTCGATGCTAGAGGGAAGAAATCTTCAGTCCTCAATTAAAACGCAAAACAGGGCTTTGAGCAAAAACATGTTTGAACGCTTTAATTTGAAAGTGGGATATTGCCGGGCGCTGAGGACGACAGAGACACACAGGGAGGCCTGCGTACCCACCGTTCTTAAGTTTCACCTGGTCTGTTCGGACTTGAACAGTCAGCTCTCTGTCTTGTGAAGACACAAGGTAGAACTCTCCTTTGCCGTTGAAAGTGTAGCTGAGGCCGTCAAACGTAATGAAATGTGGATCCCCGAGGACGATACCTGTGGGGCATTGACAACCGTGGACTGATGAGTTCACGTCAGACACACACAAACTGTAATTAATACTGAGACTCCACCACTGATCCACCGTCTTAGACAAACACTGTACGTAATAATATCTGCATGTGGCTTCCATATATGCTTCTAACATCTGAACAGCAGGAAGTCGACGATTTGATCTGTGAAAATTACAGGTTATGACTGGGCAGCAGTCTGTAATCAGTTCACGTCTCTGATCTAGCAATAATAACATTAATACACAAGTACGCACACACACACGCACACACACGTGCATACCCACATCATTTTCATTTTCTGATCATCACTAAGTAATACTAAATTAAAGCTTAAGGGGGGAGGCAGCGCAGCGCTGCAAAACAAGACATATGAGATCGGATTCCAGAGTAATGTTTAAACAGCAGGTTGGACAGAACCAGTGACTGATTCCACAGGGATCCTTCAAGCGTTTCAAATTCAATTCTGTTCATCGATCCCAAAATACATTTTATTTTTCAAGTTTTCTGTTTCCGTGGTGAGGAACTGCAGCTCTTGAAGTTTCCACCCCACAGGTTTCTATGGTTACTTCTGTGCTTGTTACAGCGATCGTACTGTGTTTGATGTGTGGAGCTGGTCTCCCTCACCTGCCTCAGCTTCTTCCTCAGTCAGCACAGGACCAACAGCCAGCAGCACCTAGTTACTACTGACTACATGAACATTACACAATATCTACCTTGTTATTTTAACATATAGCAAACAAGTTGTACCTGACCACATTGTTATAAACTACGTCAAAGCAAATGCTGAAATGTATAACCTGATAGAATGTTTACAGACTGCGAACACTAGCTGCCAGTTTACCGTCACTAAGTTAGTGATCCCACAACGAATATATGAACATGTCACTTATAATGAATGGTGTAATTTTTATTCAGAAAGACTTGTAAATTTTTAAAAAAAACATGAAATAAGCATTTGGCCTGTTGAATCAAACAGAACCAAAAAAAACATAATTGGAGAGAATTTAACTGGTTTTATCCATCTTGTCTTCTCTTTGACATCTGCACAGCACGTAGCAACATGTTTCTGGTACAGAGTAAAGTTTTACCAGGTTTTGGCGGCTTGTAGTTGCGACACCCGGTTGACGGTCGGTGGTCCAGGTAGATTTGGCAGTGATCAGACCACAGGCAGCAATGGTAGAAACTAATGATGTCGTATATCCAGTGTGAGTACCCAGGCACGCGTGGGGGCTGCCCGTATGGCGGGGAGCCCCACTCGTGAGCCCGATCTGGGGTGCTGCCACCAAAAGTATCTCCAGCGAACATTAAGGCTCCTGTGCTGTCATAACAGCACTGCTGCCCTGAGCCATGTGTCAGACTGGAGAATGAGAAAAAAATCATGTCTGAAGAGGAGAATTTTTATTTTTTATTTATTTATTTATTTATTTTTTAAAGAGGTAAAAACTTGATCTGTCCTCTGGTCATACCTGGCCTGAGTGGATCTGACGCAGTGGACACTACCTGGGTGATAAATACACACACTGCCCCTCTCAATGTCACAACCACGATCAGGCTGAAAAATAAGGAGCGCAATCACTTTCTGAACATAAAAAATATGAACAAACTTACTCTTAACAAACAAACTTACAATCTCATTTATCATAGTAAATTCTGTTGACTTGAAGTGGTCTTTAAAGTAAGAGTACAAAATATACACATACAGTATTTTATAGAACATCATTTTGTACACTTTTAAGATTTTTATAAAAATCAGTTAACATTGGTCATATATTATGATTTAACATAAACATTTTTGGCTTCCTAATCATTTAAGAAGCATCTTAACATTTCTTAAAAGTCAATTTTGTCAATCTCATGAATCTCAGACTTACATCAACGTCTCCCCTCTCTCATCTATGGAAATTTACTTAATTTACCATAATTTCTCTCTGGTTTATTTGTCTATTATTATCTTATTTTTAGTTTAGAGAGGTTGTATATTGAATTTTCAATGCCGTTTATAATAAACTGTGAAAAAATGTCAGTCATTATATAATACAGTCTTGTTCTAATTTCTACTTTTGGTCTTAAATAAGCATTCTAGACATAAAACTTTTATTTCCTTTGACCATCTTCACACTGCTTTTTAGGTAAAAAATTTGTAACAAATTTATATGGTTGTATTTTTGTGACTGTTCAGGTGACACAGAATATTTGCTCATGTTAATACACCCAGATTTTCTGTAGAAGAATTAGAATATTAATTGAGCTGCTAAAATAGATAGATGAACTGATAATACAATAATAGTGTACTGTTTTGTGGGCACTCACATGAAACCGGCCTGTGTCTGCTCGGGCCTGTACTATAGTACAAGGGCAGTCAATAAGATCCTCGAGGAAGTTGGGCAGTCTCTTCTCTAGGACATCCCACTGCAAACATTTGTTGGTTGCCCAGGCCACAGAGTCATCTCTGAAAGCCTGCCCCAGGTGCCATGCCAACAAGTGAGCGCTGCTCCACAGCCCCTGGACATCTCTTCATATAGCAGTTAATAGTGCAGAATTAGCCTGAACCACGACATGGACAATCCATCTCTCTGTGCAGCCAATTCTCATGACACAATTCTCATCTTTGTCCATTCATCATCCATTTTCTCATCTACAGTTGCTCGTCTGCCTTGCGGCTCAAGGGCCTGCTGGGGCCTATCCCAGCTGGCTACGTGCGAAAGGCCCAGAAAAGACGCCAAGTCATCGACAACCACTCAAGCTCAAATTCACACCTAAGGGCAATTTTGGACTGATCCGTTCACCTAAATTGCTTGTTTTTCGAGGTAAGGTGGAACCCATAGAAACCTGAGAGAACCCCCACAGACACGGGGAGAACATACAAATTCCGCATGGAAAATAATTGAACCTGGAACCTTGTGAGGCAACGGCACTACCCAATTTGCCTTTTGCCTCTTAAATTTGTTTTTAAATGATTTTTTCATAAACTCATTCATTTTTTTAAAAGAAATATCAGTTTATATCAGTCATTAATTAGCAGCATAGCAGCAAACCTTCCAATTTGCAGTATTGTGCAAATTGGAAGGCTTTCTTACACGCTTCTTCAGTTAGTTTTTACCACAACACATGATGTGTATTTAGGGTACCTGGCTCCATCTGGTTTAGAGCTGGCAGTGATGCGGATGTTCCCCAACTCCCAGTCAGAGTGTTCCTGCGAGGGCTTAGGGGTGAAGCTAAACACACCAGTGTTGGGAAGAGTCTTGCCGAGAGAGTACAGGTAGCTGATCTGGGCCTGTAGAGGTAACGATCCTGTTGTGTCTCCCGCGCTCCTGTTGAACTCTCTGTAGCCCCACAGCTCTATGTTGACCGTCTCTGCCCCAATCAAAGAGCTGTTCCACGTCATCTTCAGTCGTCCTGCTATGTTCGACGTGCCATAATGGTTCCACTGTGTTACATTCACCAGGGTGACTTCAGAGGCAGGGTCCACATTACTGGGGTGAACTGGCGGGGAAAAATGGGATCTATTAAAACAACAATCATCTAAAATCTAACAGCTGAAATACTAAAAAAAAAATAAAAAAATTTAAATTCATTCATTCATTCATCTTCCGAACTGCTTTAGCGGGTTGCTGTAGCCTATCCCAGCTGGCTTAGGGCATGAGGAGGGGCAAACTCCAGGGGCGACGCCAGTGTACCACGGAGCTACACACAGACAGACAAACATGCACGCTCAGACACACACACACACACACACACACACACACACACACACAGTACGGGCAATTTTGAACGGCCGATGAACCTGAAGCGCAAATTTTTGGAGGTGGGAGGAAGCCGGAGAACCCCGGAGAGAACCCACGCAAACAAGGGGAGAACATGCAAACTATGCACAGAGCGGGACTCGAGCCTGGAACCGCCTTGTTGTGCAGCGACAGCGCTACCCACTGTGCCTAAGTTACATTCAAATAATTTCTCATTACTGATGCCATTCCTGTTAAGGTATTTAGGAGTGGAAATTCCTTTTCAAATTGGAGCAACATACCTGATAAGTACTGTCCAGATCTGTTGACATTTATTCCGTCTGTTGAGACAGTAAATGGTATCCAGCCTGTCTCATACAATAATGGGGAGATACAGTAGGCTTGGCCTGCAGCATCGATAAAACCTTCCACTTCAATCTGATCTTTGAACCTGCAAGAGAATCAAACCTGATTTGATTTTATTGAATGACTAGTTACACCTGATTTCTACATTTCCCCTCTGTGTTAAGTCAAAACGCTCTAGTCAGTAGCGAAATAAATAAATAATCTGAACACGAAGAACAGGTGGTGTGAACAAAGAATTTATTAGTCAGCTGCATATCGTCAGGCGCCTTTCCAACCATTACTTGTTTTGCACCTTTTCCACAAAGAGACTACCAGGGTTTTTCTGAAATGTTTTGAAAATTATATAATCACATGAATAAATCCAATTCATGAGCATCCAATCAAAATAATGATTGAATCCATCTGGAAATAATTTATAACCATAGAAAATAACCATGATAATCATAGAAAAATCAAGATGAGACATTTTTTTATCAAGTTGTCTTGATTAGTGAAGCCAGCTGAGAAGTTGACTGGTGGTGTGCACAGCTGTCAACTACCAGTTGAATCTACTCTTTGTCTAAAACTTTATTCTTTACCAGAAACTTATTGCTGTAGAGATATCAAAGGGAGAACCTGCAGAGAATCCACGCAGACGTGGAGAGACTGTACTGTACAAACCCCGCACAGAGTGGGACTCGAACCCGCAACCATCTTGAGGCGACAGCGCTACCCAATGCAAGAATAGATAATGGGCTCCAGAGGTCACTGCATGACCTCACAAACCTGCAGAGAAGCTGCCCACTAGGATGAAGGTCCAAACCCAGGATCCTGAGGGCCCGTCCGCCCAGCATGGAGCTGGAGTGAGGCGTCACCTGGAGACAGGACCGGTTGTAGTCCGGACAGCAGGACAGCAAAGACACGCAGGAGGAATGACAGGAGCATTCTCCTAACATGTCCCCACATCTAGCCCTGCATGTTAGACCTGTTGACAAGGAAAAGCTTTGTCAGAGATTTGCACTGAATTATGTATATTATAACCTAGTGGTGACAAACAAACTGGGATAACACACACTGTAAACAAGTTATAAACAAGTTTTTTTTTGTATACTAGCAATACCTTCCTCTTTGATTCATTCTAAATTCAAGATTTACACATTAAAGTGGTTATTTAACACAACTTTAACAGCGACTTACCATCTTTTTTAGTAGAACCAATGAGAAAAATTGTACAGGTAAGGATAAGTCCGAGGAGCGCTCTTATGTTCATTTTAGACACGCTGCTAAGGGCTGTGTCGTTCTGCTCGGTCAAATCTAGGAAATGATTACTTCGCAGTACCAAAGGTCGGACTTTAACAATGTCAGAGAATTTTATTTGTAGAATTTTTTTTTTTTTACGCAAACAAAATTATAATTATGTAGTATTAAATGTAACTCAAAATTTTGTTACAACTGTTATCATTTTATAAAGGATTTTAGCTTTACTTGTAACGGGTATTAGTATACCGTATAATCATATTAAAGCGAAAGACTGACCGCCCAACTCTCCCTCTGATTGGCTAGATGAAGATAACAGTGGTTGTGATTGGTTAGAACCTATCAAGATTTCTGGGACAAGCCAATAGTAGCATGGGCGAGATGTTGTATTCTCGCGCGATACTACGGGAACTGTATGGTTTTGCTTGTGTTCATTCATTACCGTCCCCTGATAAAGAATGAGTTGTGAATGATTATCAGTAAAATCAAATAATTAGTCATTTTTAGATGCTTTCTTAATATATTTGGTTACGTTTACTACGTCAAGAATCGAAAAAAAGAATTGCAGGGGAAATGAAATCTTTGCTCGTCCGTTAGCAAGCTAACAAGCTAACTGATGTTAGCTAGCTGATAGCTACCACCGCAGTGCTGGAGATGTATTTCCTCTACACGGTGGTCGCGTCTTTAGCTGCTTTCTTCATCCTGAAGTGGATGAAAAAGAGGAGGCTTTGCACCGACCTCAAAAGACTTGATGGCAAAACAGTTCTTATTACAGGTAAATAAACATGTTCCCGTGACCTTTATTAATTATGCTACCAAACAGACATAAAGATGATCGGCAGCATTTGTGTTATAAATGCGAATGACATTCACGCTGAACACCAATGCTTTATCTATGTATTACAATAAACGTCTGATACTGCAGATTCTGTAATAATACAGATATACACTTTGGACTATGGACTTTGGATATGGACTTTGATGAAGTGATGCAGAGCATACCGATAAGTGAGAGAGTTGTCATTGGAGCAGACTTCAATGGACATGTTGGTGCAGGAAACAGGTGATGAGGAGGTGATGGGCAGGTTTGGTATCCAGGAGAGGAACGCAGAAGGACAGATGGTGGTTGACTTTGCAAAAAGGATGGAAATGGCTATAGTGAATACTTTCATCCAGAAGAGGCAGGAACATAGAGTGACTTATAAGAGTGGTGGTAGGAGCACACAGGTAGACTACATCTTGTGTAGACGGTGTAATCTGAAGGAGATCAGTGACTGCAAAGTAGTGGTAGGTGAGAGTGTAGCCAAACAGCATAGGATGGTGGTGTGTAGGATGACTCTGGTGGTGAGGAAGATGAAGAGGGCAAAGGCAGAGCAGAAGACGAAATGGTGGAAGCTGATAAAGGAAGAGATAGATAGATAGATAGATAGATAGATAGATAGATAGATAGATAGATAGATAGATAGATAGATAGATAGATACTTTATTAATCCCGGAGGAAATTGCATATATCCACTGCTCAGGCATTACTTAACAAATAATACTGGATAAACACCAGGAGAAAAGGAAACACTGACATCACAGGACATACCACAAGACATACATTACACTAACAGACAGACACATGCAGCACTAACAGGACTTATATACTAAACTATAACTAAAAATATAAACAGTATAAAATTTAAAAATATTACAGTATTAAAATATAAACAGTATAAAATAAAATCTAAACAGTATAAAATTGAATTAAAATATAAAAACAGTATAAAAAATAAATCAATAAATTTTATATATATATATATATACAACAGTATAAAATTAAATTTAAATTAAATTAAATCCATTTTCAACCCCGTGCTGACCTCGCCACCTCCCCCCCGCTCCTCTTGAGAGAGTCATTGTACCCCCTGATGGCACGGGGCACGAAGGAGGACCTCAGCCTCTCTGTGGAGGCGCTGTGTGACAGCAGTCTGCCGCTGAAGGTGCTTCTCTGCTGGGAGAAGGTGGTGTGTAGGGGGTGCCTGGTGTTGTTCATGATGGCCTTAATTTTAGACATGGTCCTGCTCTCCAGAAGCATATCCACAGAGTCCAGGCTCAGCCCGACCACTGAGCCCGCTCTGCGGATGAGTCTGTTCAGACGGTCCATATCTCTTTTCCTGGCCCCCCCACCCCAACACACAATGGCGTATGCAACACACAATGGAGTGTTGCATGACTTTTAGGAAGGAGTTAAGACAGGCTCTGGGTGGTCAGGAGGTGCTTCCAGATGACTGGACAACTACAGCTAATGTGATCAGGGAAACAGGTATGAGAGTACTTGGTTTGTCATCTGGAAGAGAGTGTGGAAAAGAGGTGAAGAAGCGTGTACAGGCAGGATGGAACGGGTGGAGAAAAGTGTCAGTTGTGATGTGTGACAGAAGAGTTTCAGCTAAAATGAAAGGAAAGGTGTACAAAACTGTGGTGAGACCAGCGATGTTGTTTGGTGTAGAGACAGTGTCACTGAGGAAAAGACAGGAGACAGAGCTGGAGGTAGCAGAGATGAAGATGCTGAGGTTCTCTCTGGGAGTGACCAGGAAGGATAGGATCAGGAATGAGTACATCAGAGGGACAGCACATGTTAGAGGTTTTGGAGATAAAGTCAGAGAGGCCAGACTGAGATGGTTTGGACATGTCCAGAGGAGAGATAGTGAATATATTGGTAGAAGGATGCTGAGTTTTGAACTGCCAGGCAGGAGGCCTACAGGAAGACCAAAGAGGTTTATGGATGTAGTGAAAGAGGACATGAAGGTAGTTGGTGTGAGAGAAGAGGATGCAGAAGACAGAGTTAGATGGATGCAACTGATTCGCTGTGGCGACCCCTGAGGGAAAAGCTGAAAGGAAAAGAAGAAGAAGACACCCATCGGCTGCTGTCTTAGGTACACGTGGCTCACAAAGTGGCCAGGTGTACCTAAGAACTCAGTCCAACTCAGATCCATCAAGACACTGGAGTTTTGCTGGCTGCACATCCATGATGTGAACTTGTCGTTTCACCTTCTAGATACGTACCTCAAGTTTCAAGTTTATTTATTCTAATATCTCAAAGGGCTTTACAATCTGCACATGGACGATATCCCTCTGACCTTTGTGCACTGCGAGCAGTACGACCCTCGCATCGGATAAGGAACAACTCCCCCAAATACCCTTTTAACAGGGGAAAACATGGATGGGAGAAACCTCAGGATGACTGCAGAGGAGGGACCCCTCTTCCAGGAGTGGACAGACAGACCAGTAGAGTGAGTCACCACCAGCCGATGAAGCACACAGAGGTCACCAAGTGCAGAGGATCCACCACTCTGAGGACAGACTGCCCCCCCCCCCCATATTAGTTATATGTTAGAGAGAACAAATACGATTTGGGTCTAGATTTAAAGATATCTACGGATTCAGACTGTCTAATACCTATAGGGAGATTATTCCACAGGAAAGGGGCACGATAAGAGAATGCCCTCTGTCCAGCTGACTTCTTTTTAACCCTGGGAACACACAAGAGACCTGTATTCTGAGAGCGCAGAGCCCTAATGGGAGTGTAAGGTTTAACCAGATCAGACAAGTAGGTTGGAGCAAGCCCATTAATTATTTTTTATACGTCTCGAAAGTGCACATCAGGAAGCGCTGTTAGAGTGAGATCTTGTAGCTGTGGAGTTATTTTAGTACAGTGAAGTAACTCGTTTTCAATGATAAAGGTGATGAAAGCTTTTTGACAGGCTTTTACATCAGAAGTGTCCATTAAGAGCCTCAGTGTACACATGGGGAGATGGGTAACTGAGTTCATGGAGGGGTGGACATGGTCAGCAACAACCACCAGGTAGGCTATGGTGTTGTGATACTCATATGGTGTTGTGATGCTCATTTGATACCACACAACCTGTAAGTTATCCAAAAAATATCCCCCACATCAGTATACCACCTCTGTCCTAAACCATTGATACGTGGTGGGGTGGATCCATTCTTTTAAACCCAAACCCTGACCCACCATTCACACGTTGCAGCAGAATTCAAGACTCATGAGCTCAGCCAATTTTTGTGCGTTTTTCTAGTGTCTAATCAGGTTGAGCTTGTGTGAATTGCAGCCTCAGTTTCCAGTGTTTTACACTCAAAAATGCTCTGAATGCTCTTAATGCTTGATTATGTCACCTTTCTATCAGTTGGAGTCAGTGTGACAATTGTGACCTCTTTGACCTGTGGCATCAACAAGGAGTTCTCCTACTCACTAAACAGCCATTCACTGAACATCTTTAATGGATCTTTGTCTGTAAACCCGTTCTAATCCTAAAAGATCAGCAGTTTTCTGCAGTACTCAGATTATCCCATCTGGGACCACCAACCACAGCGACATTAAAAGTTCCATATATCTCCCTTCATTCACATTTTAATGCTCGGTTTCACCTGCAGCAGGTCTTCTTGGTCATGCCTGCACGCTTAAATACATTGAATTTCTGTTGTGATTGACTGAATATAAAAGTGCATTGTGGAGCATTTGAACAGGTGTGCATCAAAAAGTGGTCGGTGAATGTTTATCGTTTGTGATCAACATTGTTTGAGTAACTGATTATCTTTTTTTCTTTTTTGTTTTTGCAGGCGGTAATTCCGGCGTTGGTAAAGACACAGCTATTGCTTTGGCAATGAGAGGCGCCCGTGTCGTCATAGCGTGCAGAGACACGGTGAAGGCAGAGAAAGCCGTGAGGGAGATCAAGTTCAGGAGCCACAGTCTGAACGTCCTTCACATGGAGCTGGATCTGGCCAACCTGCGCTCTGTGAGGGAATTCTGCAAATCCTTCCTTGAGAGGGAGAAGAGGCTTGACATCTTGATCAATAATGCAGGTGCGGCTGTCAACCATATGGAGTTCTGATGATACATGAGAACCATGTAACCAATACAGAGGTGAAAAAGAAGAAATGTCTTCCTTCAAACTGACACACTAGAATTTTCATCAACCAGATTGTAGCAGCAAGCAAAGCATTAAATATTCATCATGTTTCCTTGCATGAGTCAAACATCTAAACTTTGAGTCTACTTTGTGCCGTGCAGATTTCTGTGAGACTTTCTGAAGAGAATTTGGGTTAAATTAGTAACTTAAGGTGATAGAATTGGATCACATGAATGAAATTGAACTTGGCTTTTGTCTTCTGTTGTTTTAACTGTAGTAAAAAAATGCAGAAGAGCAAATGAAAAATTCATATTTTGTCTTTTTGTGGGACTTGTTGATTTGTTTGCTATGTATTACACTCATAAATAAACCAATTTCATGTATAATCCCCAATTAATAATCCTGTTGAAGAACCAAGAAACAAAATGACTCGTAACGACTCGTAGCAGTGGACAGACTTTACTCCTTTCTCCACCTCTTTGTTTTAAACTGTTTCATCTCTTCAGGCATGCCCAGCGTCCTCGACTGGACGGACGATGGCTTCAGCATGTGCTTTGGCGTAAACCATTTGGGTCACTTCCTCTTGACCAACCTGCTTCTTTCTCGCTTGAAAGAATGTGCCCCCAGCCGGGTGGTCACCCTCACATGCTCTACCTACAAATACCAGAAACTAGACTTCCAGGACCTCAACTACAACCTGCTCCCATTCTTCACCTACTGTCGCAGCAAGCTGGCCAACATTTACTTCAGCCAGGAGCTGGCCCGCATCACCGAGGGGAGAGGGGTGAATTCCTACGCTGTACATCCTGGTAAGACTTCTATTTTATTTTAGTAAGTACTGATATTTTCTGAAATAATAAGTGAGTGTCTGTGTTTTGGGGGAGGTTGTAGATATTATACAAATATTTTTCTTTTCTGTATTGTGTTAAATGTGTTAGTTGAAGTTACAGAAAATTCTAACATTTGTGCTTGAAGCAGGACATAAAATGATTTATACACTTGAATATTTGTTCTTATTTTCTCCAAGGTTTTGTCCAAAGCGCGTGGACGAGCCACTACTCCATCCTGTTCCGAATGCTGATGCAGGTGATCATGTGGATGTTTTTTGTGCCATGTGAGATCGGAGCTCAGACTGTCATCTACTGCGCTGTGTCAGACGAAGCTGCCAAACACAGCGGGGGTTATTTTGTTGACTGCCGACAAGCTACTCTTCGTCCTTTTGCCAGAGACGCTGGTGTGGCAAAAAAACTGTGGGAGGCCAGTGAGAGACTGGTGAAACTGGCCTGATGATGGAAACTGAACAAACTTGTCCTTTATTTTTATTGTCCGGCAGCTTATTTATATATTTTTGTTAGTGTGTTCTTTTACATCTTTGTTTATTTTTTTATATCAGTACAACTTCATTTCATGAATTTTCTTTTTTTTTGTTTGCACAAATTAAAGGTGATCACATGATCAACTTTCCACTGTCTTTGGAGACAGTCTTTTTATGAAATTATAATTTAGTTCTACAAATATACATATAATTTATTTTCAGTCAATCAAAAACCTTAAATTTCTGGAGTCAAACACAATATTGGAAAGTAATTAAGTACATTCCTTTATTACTGTACAGCTATTGTCGTTCACTTGAGTTTTACTACACCGCTGTGTTTTCTGGGGGTTTGTATTAACTGTCCCTTAAATGTTAAACACTCCATCAGCTCATCAGGCTTTGTGGGTTTTACACTATTTAACTGAATTCACTGTCCCAAGTTACGTTCACCCATAATCACAGGCTGCACTTTCTGTGTCAGTAAATACAGAAACAGACTCATTTCTATTTAAATGATCAGTTTATTGATAACACCTTAACACATTTTCTTTAAGTTATAGAAACACATGTAGCACGTAAGAGAACAGAGCAATAATCTGAAGAATCAGAGAACTTGAGGATTAATATTATACAGAAAAAAACCAAAAATGGACAAAGAAAGACAGGGAAACTATAAAGAGCCAACTGCAGGGAAATGATTGGATAAGGTTGGAAACAGTGGGAATGAGAGAAAGAGTGAAAGACACCAGAGGAAGAGAGGCCAACTTAGTGTTGTCAGTGCAACTTAGTGACTGGCTGGAGAATGAAGATGACCGAGGTTCAGAGTGAATGTCATGGTTGTGATTAGAGAGGCCAGGGGGGGCGGGGGGGCAGCATCGCTCACACTGACCTCCAGAGACAGTTATGGTTCTTAAAAGAGGACTTGCACAAGTCATCATTCTCATCATGATTCCAACTCTTTGCAGCCCTGATTGTCTGATGTTTGACACATAAGTCAACTTATTGTGCAGCAACATCAGATGCATCACTCTGAGCTTCAGCTGTGTGATTGTGACTGGTGATGTGTGGCTGCGCCGCCTGCTGGACAACTCCTTGTATTCTTTGAGCTCAGACCTGCACTGACAACACCAAGCCCCAAAGAAAAAAGCATGCGAGATAATCTTCAACACATCAAGTCAACATCCTTCAACCATCCCCTTAGTGCCACAATTAAAAATCATCATCTTTATCATTGTAATCATTGTCTTTATATCATCCTGAGACAAAAATAGTTCTATGCACTTAAAAAGCTGAGAAAATAGAGAAAGGTTGAGTACACCTGTATTCAGTAGAAAATGAGAAACACCAAAAAACAAGAATTCCGTTGACCGCCATGCAATAAAATGTTAGATTGCTGCGAATTAGCTGCAGTTGTGTAATACTGTGAACTCTTGTAAATATATGAATCCTATCATATTGATTTTCAAGGCTATTAAACACACTAAGAAGAACAGAACAACACCTTTGTACTGTACATGCTGCCATTTCTTCTTTTTTTCCCAGAAGTGAGGGCGTCATGTTTGGTTCGCACAATCACACGAATGCCTCCAGGAGACCTTTTGACCTTTCAGTATAAATCGGGTTCAGCTGGGCATTAACACTGCTACTGGATGAGACATCAGTACAACACAACAAATCCAGTAATGCACCTTGAAAAAACCATGATTCAGAAAATCTTAATCATCTTACATAAATATATGGAAGATGACCGAGGCCACACAAAGAACATGTTAGAATTCAGATTTTAAGTCAGAAAATATTTGTCACATGTGGTCTTGATCCTCTTCCACAAAAAGCCAATGGAGCTTTAGAAAGGGTAGATCACATAAAATACACTTCTGTATTATGAGTACATGATAAGTGTCCAACTCTGGCAAAGTGGTAATGTGGAAGAAATAAAGGACTATAAAACTGCAAAAACAACATCATAAACATCAAAGATGAAGAAGAAGAATGGAAGAAAGAAAGAAAATGTAATTCACACCATGTTGGTCATTAAGAAAAAAACATGCAGATCAGATTTGGGTGTATTAAGCGTTTAAAAAATTACACATGAAGCAATGTCCCTTTGAACAACACACTATCTGCACGAGTGCATGAGCTGTACAATAGGAAAACAAATAGAAAGGAAATAAGCAAAATATATTCTAAAATAAATAAATAAATATTCAAATTAAATAAAAACCTGAGGACTATTCACCAAACTGACTGTCCAGACTCTTAATATTTTAGGCTGACCAATAGGGTCGAGACAAAATCAAAGGCAGCCAATGACGAATAACCAGAGGAGCTGAGTGAAAGGCAACCCTAGCACCCCCAAACGTGCTGCAAAGTCCGTCGGATTAAATCCTGCTGCCCCCCAGCACACGAACATTATATCATAAACGGTGATAATACATGAAAAACATTATGTGTGATAAAAGAAGAAATCGCAAGATAAAACGTCCTGGGCTGAAGGCAGGGGACGGACATGTCCTCACAAATAACGCCTTCTCCTTCCAGCTCTCCTTACCTCCCCCCACCCCGACTTCACACTGACAGCAAATGTACTTTACGTGCTTGTGCACAGTCACTGACACACACACACACACACACACACACATATACATGCACACGCACACACAACCTGAACTGAGAAACCGGACCACAGAATAGCGGAGCTCCCCACAAACATCACAGTCTGCCACCATTGAAAACCATTGACTGTCTGTGTGGGATTTATTAGGACACCTAAGGAAACTAGCTTTCCATGGGTTTAGAGTGAGATCAGTGAGAAAGGTCACCCTAGAACCAGGATCCAGACGTTCTTTCACGTCTGGATCCTGGTTGCTGTTTTTTTTTATAGCACAAATATGTACCCAAAGTTTATACAACCAACTTTCATTCAATTAATCTTTTGTTGAGTTTCATTCAGATTTTCCTTTGTTGCCTTACAACCCCCAAAACACCATGTCCTTCCTATTTCAGCACCACTAACCAGGGAGACAAAACCATCTGTTTCCGGATTGTTTTGTCAGTGTTTTCCACTTAACCACAAATTCACCAACTAGGTTTGTCTGAGCCATCGCTGCGTGAGATGTGAGGTGAAAGGATCACAGACCAAGAATAGTGGAGAGTGTGTCATCCTAAAAACTGTTATAACATATCGTTGGATGGATTAGGATGATAACAATGTATCCATGGTAACGAGAAGACTTTTGTATTGGTCGACTTCAGTTCAGTCCAAAACTAAAATAATACTACTTACCACATGAGAACCACTACCCACAGACACACACACACACACGCACGCACACACACACACACACACACAAACACACACACACTTTTTAACATTACTTTCTGTACACAACAATAATTTTGAATCATCTTACGTAGAATAATCGTTTTCTCTCTGATCACACAAAATTTTTCATAATAAAATGCAATAGACTTTTTTTTTTTTTTAGAAAACACACCAACATATTTTGTCATACTATTAAGAAATTGTTAAAAAGAAAGGAGGATGGCATACCTTGGGAAGAAAAGAGCTAATATTTGAAATGTTGTTTTGATGCAGGAAGACACTGAGCCTCACTGTCCCCCCCCCTCGCCAGGCATACTGTGACAGGGGTTCCTCTAACTGCACATAATCATTATGCTTGGATCAGCACACCCCACTGTAGGTGTCTGGTTTACATAAAACAGACACACTGACATGAAGACACACTCTCTATATGAAAACATAACACCATCACACACCTCATCCAAAGAGAAAAAGACAAAAATTAAGAAAAACAACAAATAAAAAATAGTATAGCCCAAAAACAAAACAACAAAAAGATGACCGTGGGTTAAGTATTACACTTAACATACAAGAAGCAAATTGCAAAAACTGCCAATATCATTTTCTACTTAAAAACCACAATAAAAAAAAGTCACTGCTAATACGGGAAAAAACATGCTTCCTTATAAAATTAGACAAAGAACGAAACAAAGATTTCTGTCACCTTTAGAAACCACTGGCATCAAGAATTTAGAATTGTACAAATTACATATACAATTTCAACTGTGTAATAATAACACTATGATTAATAATAATAATATGAATAATAATAACAACATAGTTATGATAGCAACAGATTTTACTTAAAACTCTACATACTATATTTCCAGTGCAGTGCTAACGTCACACAGGTGTAGCTTCACAGGAGATCAAGAGGGTTGATGGGGAAGAGACCACACGAAGAAGAAAGTACATAGAATGCTGCCCCCCCCCCCCCAGGTAATCCAGTGTGCAGGCCGGTGGGAGGCAGAGGGAGCTGAGGGGGTGGGTCCAGCTGTTGGACGTTTCTATGCCATTGTTTCAGGGTCGTGGAAACGGTGTGGGGCCGATGACACACAGGCGCAGTAGTCGTAAAAGGAGAGGTGTATGCTGGGGGTTGAGGCTCAGCATCCGGGGGAGGATGGTTTGCTGTTGGACTTTGTTGTGACATCCCTTCTTCCTCGATGTCTTCCTCTCACACTCCAGCAGAGCACTCCTGACAGACAGAGCTATGGGTCCCCCCACCCCCACCCTGAGAGGAAAGAAAACACCAGGGATGAGTAGAGGACAGTCCAAATAAATCAAGAAAATACTCCAACATTTGGGGACAGTGGCTTATTCCCCTTCTAGTAAGACAGTAGATGAGAGGACTAAGATTCTCTGGTCTCTTGGTAAACATGAAGCATAAAGACCAAAGACAAACAGTCACTATGACAACTAGAGTAAACCTTTTAGCTGATGACATACGACTGGAAAAAATGTCTGCCTCACTTAAGAACCAAATGACTCGAACATAGTTACACCTGAATGTACAGATCATTTATCATTATCCATCAATATTAGTTATGCTATCTCATGTGATATTAGATTGATTACATCATATATTTATGAGCACACACACACACACACACACACGCACACACACGCACACACACACACACACACACACACACACACACACACACACACACACACACACACACACACACACACACACACAGTCTACGTACAGAAACATGCATTATTATGTTTGTTTTATAGGATAACTAATGTACATTGCTTTGGATATATGCTACAGACAAGACGGTGACACTTGATGAAGGTCTATTACTGACTGGTGAATCCTCGCTGGACTAACATTAATAAAACCCCCAAAGACGAATGACAAACGTAGGTCTTGTCTGTCCTTCATTGATCCAACATATTTCACATCAAAACACTGACTCAGCGAGACAGACAGTGTGCAGGAATTCCTTTTGCAAGTTCACATCGACCCATCCCTCTCATACTCACCTACTAGAAACCAACATTTTTGTTTTCCACAAAGATAACCTGCACCAGCACGGCTAAAACTTTGCAGTTTTCACACTACAGCTTTTGTACAACTTCAAATATTGGTTGCACTGTGT
This sequence comes from Antennarius striatus, assembly GCF_040054535.1. Classification (NCBI taxonomy): domain Eukaryota; kingdom Metazoa; phylum Chordata; class Actinopteri; order Lophiiformes; family Antennariidae; genus Antennarius; species Antennarius striatus. The sequence continues at coordinate 11,368,403 of NC_090778.1, read as the reverse complement.
GGATTATTTAAGACGCCGGTAGTGGCAGCAGCAGCAACATGTTAAAGTAGGAGTTATGACACCACATGACAATATTTTACTTCATCAGGAAGAGAAATGAGCGCTATATACCTTGTCTACTTCATATCTGTAGATGACTTTAACCCAGTCGAGTCAAATCCTGTAACATTTGCTCTATCTGATCACATAATGTACTTAAGCAGTTTGAAAACACTAAAATCAAGAGAAACACCCCCCTTGTGGCGTTATTCCCATTCTCCCGGTGCACCTGTTCCTACCTCACTGGAGCGGTGCAGCTGGTGCACCTGAGCAGTGGAAGTGGATGTTCTGCCACTTGCTGTCTCTGCGATGCCAGACTCGAGTTTCCTCTGATTGGCTGGACCGCGGCCGACCCTGTCCGTCAACAAACTGGGTCAGGCGGATGTAGGCGATGCAGGCGGCGTCCTCGCCAATCAGGTGGACGTGAGGATTCAAAATTGTGGTGTGGATGGGTTTGCTGTTCTTAGCCAAAACTGAAGAAAGGAAATGTGAAGAAAACATCAAGAAATCAATTAATCGCTCATCTTCTTTAATCAATACGACTGTTCAGCTTTTAAACGAAAACATGTAGTTTTATTTTGTTGCTCAGCGATGTAAATGCTGTTTGAAGTCTTAAGGGCATGTTTAACAATGATGTCTTCATGTGGCATGATCATCTCGGTTTCAGTGAATATGGCAGCTGCTGTGGATTATCTCCAGCCACTGTTCCTGAGTCTAACTTATTCAGGATGGAGCTTTAGTTAGATTTCACTGCTTCCATTTTAAACCTGCTATGAAAACACTTCCTACTGTGGTCTATTTATGACACCAACCACCAGCTAGATGAGAAGAGGACCAACCACAGTCCTGCTTTTGAGCCTCATTCTGTGATTCAGACTAATTAGATGAGCAGTTGTATCAGAAATAAAAAAATAAGGTAAATAAAAAAAGATTAAAAAAAGAAATTAAGATATATATACATATACTGTACATATATATATATACATATAGTATATATATGTATATTTATATTTAAAGGAAGATATATAAGGAAGATTAAAATAAATACAGATATAAATACATATATAAATATGTAGAAAAAATTAAAATAAGATATATATACGTATATATATATACTTTTTTTTTTGTTTCAATGAAGACTGCAGCAGTAAAATCGTAGAAGTTATTTAAAAATATGACAACAAACAGCAGCAACAAATCTTTATCTTACGGTTCTCAAAGTAGAATCTATGGAAATCCATTCCCTCCACCAGGTTGCCCAACGCCTCAGGCTCAAACGAAGTCAATCCAGGGTCGCAGATCTTACTGAAAAAGAGAGCAGAACTTTCTATTGAAGGCCGATCTCACTTTAAACTATGCATTTTTTCACGACAAACTGCAGACTCACGCGTATGCCTCAAAGTCCCCGTTGTTGATTGCCTCGATCAGCTGCTCAGTGATCTTGATAATTTCTTGTTTACGCGCTGCAGAGGACGGCAGGAACACAAAGTAATCAGAGGAATCACAGCATGTGGTTCAATGCAGAGCTGTCAGTTCTTAAAAATAATAAGTTTAATAATGTACCAAAAACAGATGCTCAAACAAAGGCAGTTGGCATTAAATTGATCCTTTGTCACAAAGTTTTTCTTTGAGAAAAATAATTGTTATTCAAATGTTGAGCTGAAAAATTTGCTTCATGGTGAAATTTCTTCAACTGAGGATTTTGTTTGGTCTAAACAACAAGTTATTATACCCTTGAACTGATTCAGGAATACATTTCCTATGTAACACAGGTCCACACAAACACTAGAGACCTTCCTATTCCTCTTTCAAACACAAGGTAACATGAGCCCATTCAAGGCTTCTATTTACGTCCTCTATTTAGTTACAGACATCACAACTCATCGAAAGCAGCAAATGACACAAACATTTGTCTGCAGTCAGTCGAAGAGGTGATCAGGATCAGACGCAGCGGGGACAAGAGCATTTACAACAACACTAACAGAAGGACAGCACAATCTGTCTGTCTGCCTCTCTGTCTGTTTGTCTGTCTGCCTCTCTTTCTGTTATTCTGTCCGTCTGCCGGTCTGTCTCTCTGTCTACCTGTCTCCTGCCTGCACTGCATCACTGACAGGTTATCTGATCAAGCCCCGTGCTCGGCGGCGGGGCGAGCCACGCTCAGTACTCACTCTGGGTGGAGGACAGGGGAGGGCTGGAGGGGGAGTGAGGGGGAGGTGGGGAGGTGATGGGTGCAGGTGGAGGGGCGGGCCTGGCGCTAGGCACCAGCGCTGGTGCAGCATCACCCTCGTGTGCGGGGGACGCCGGCGCCTTGCGGACGCTGCTTACCAGGTCTGTGAGCCGAGACACTGAGAGTAGTCCAGGCAGGATGGTTGGATGTTGGATGGATGAATAGGAGGGTGGTGGTGGTGGTGGTGGAGCAAATCAAGAGAACAAATATAAACAGTGAGCAGGAAGAAGAGACAAAAGGAATGCAATGCAATGATGAAGCTGTGGACACCCTGCCTTTCATATAGATACAGTAATCCCTCGCCTTTTGCCGCTTCAAGATGCACGGCTCCACTACATGGTGGATAGTCACGTGATACCGTACTTGCATGCTATTGGCTGACAGCTTCCATGTGTGCACTGCGTTTCTGAGACTCGCGGTTCCATCTGCAACTTTTCTTTAATACAAATGTGCTTTAAAGAATCTATAAGAGTGTTGTAAAAGGTAATACAGATATAATGTGGTTTAATATCAGTATGGGGAGAGTTCATAAAAGTTTAAATTACCATAAATAATAAAATAAATAGTTTGTCGCTATATTGCGGAATTTCATTTTTCATGGGTGGCCCATGGAACACATTAACCGCAAATAACGAGGGATCACTGTATTAATATACGTAGCACTATTTCTGGTCCATAACTTAAAACTAAGCATTAACTTCCCTTCCACCTGAAGGACAGAATGAGTTCATCTTATCATGTATAATCTTGCTATGGGGAAGACTAAAATGGGCTACTGCACACACCCTGTTCTGGTTCTGTTCTACTTACTCTGCATTGGGACAACAGGGGTGTGAGGAGGGGAGGGGGCAGAGAGGGCAGCAGGAGGTGGAGCGTTGGAGGACCCTTCCCAGTCTGACGTGGACCCTGAGCCCCTACGCACTGAGCCAAGCAGGTCAGAAAACTTTGTGGCAGCTGAGTTTAGAAGGAAGGACCGGAAGAAGATGGGAGAGAGCACACTTAAACGAAAGGTGGACTGAAATGTCTTGACTTCTCAGATGAAGCGATTTGTGTTGGAGAGCGCTAAGACAAGACAAACGCTGTTGGGATTCGTAGAAGAAGACAAACAGTAAAGAAGTCTCATCGAGGAAATCATGATGCTCTCTAACGCAAAACAAAGATTGAAGACAGGGAATGGAGCAAACATCAACAGAATGAACGGACAAGCCTGTCATACAGCAGTTTTGTGTTGCTATGCCAATTTTGCCCAAGAGAAGGAGACAAAGAGTTATTCTAAATACATGCAGCGTAGGCAGAACGTAAGGTAGACAGGGTAGTAAGGGAGTAGAAGTACTACAGAGCATCCAATGTCTTTTCAGAATGGCTTGTTTTTTTTGGTTTTCCATGTCGTTGTCAGATCTGTCGGACCGTCTGATAACAAGATGTAGGAATGATGCTGACAAAGACTCTCGTGGAGGGACGTGTGCGTCAGGGTTTTTAGGGGCTTTAGTGTTGCTAAATGGCAGATGTTTACTTTGATACATGCAGGGATGCCTGACAGAATACACAACAGGAAGGATGTAGTGAAGTTGTTAGTTGAGCGTATGAATGAGTTTGCGTGTGCATTATACGAGCTGCATTTGACAAGCCATGCATGACTTACAGAACACGGCAGCTGAGGAACCCTGAGAGCTTTCAGGCTGGGAGCTCGTGCTGATCTGAGCCTTAAGTGAGCTGTTGTCTAAGCTCTTTCCTGATAACATGCACAACACATGAGACCAATAAAAATACACGGTGGTATGCAGACAGAGATGACCAGCAGCACATAACATGCAAAGAAGTGTCACAGAGAAAAATAGCTGAGAGGCTAAAATGAAGAGAAGTTAAAAAAAAAAAATCCTGAAGACAATAAACTGAAAAGCGACTTCTCACGATTCTTCTCTATTCAAGTCTTATTTAATAAAATCAGAAAAGCATTCTCCTCCTTAACCAAGTTAATGGCTCCATTACAGCAGAATTTAATAGCACATGTAAGGTTTGTTGATGGGAGTCTTTCCACAGACCAGAGGATCACTACAACGGTGATGGACATGATAATGAGTGATGGGTGGATTTCACTCATTGCTACTCTTTTGTTTAATGAGGTTATATGGAGGGAAATTCATGAAAACTCATTGACAAACAGAAGAAATAAGATGGTAGAGTGGCAGGACAGGAAAGACAAAACTCGATTCGTGCCCCATCTCTAGTAGTTTGACTACATCCTTTCACTAACGCTCAAATTCACAAAACAACACATTTGCATCAGTAAACATTATTTCTACTACTTGCATCTAAAAAGACAAACAAATCAAGCAGGAAATGTAAAGTAGCATGGCCGTCGCCGTTTGACCGACAGGTGATCTCTGGTTAAGTGCACCACAGAAACGTCCCAAAGTTAGCACTTAATACCCAAGATGTCGCAAAGAAAGCTGCATCTTCGACATTTGAATGGCAGTTAAGCAAATAAATGATCAGAAAACACGCAGCTGACACACATCTGACCGCTAACCGCATCTGATGTATCGAGAGCATCTGAACAGATATGAATTCAGAAGCTCCGATTGCTAACACAGGTGTTGGGTTACAAACCAGCTGTCAAGCACTCACTGACCCGACAGGATCCCACAGAAGCCGACATGACACAAACTATTCCACTCAAACACGACTCTCCCCCATCCTCCCGCACTCACCTGGCCCTTGTAGTTTTCTCAGGCGCTCGTCGTACCGCCGGTTCCTTCCTCAACTATCTAAAAACTGCTGTGTGAGACCGGTGCGATCTAAGGGTGGCGCTAGCAGAGCGGTATGTTTTTAACGCCTCTCTGGGAACTCCGTGTCCATTTCCTGCCATGGAGCTAAATCTGGACACCTCTCCCTTTAGGCCTGACCCCCAGCTTAAGGTGACCTTGCCCTCTCCACTCTTGCCAGAGGGGTGGGGTGGTGGGGGTCCCATTTTGGACCTTGGAAGGGAAGGAAAAGGGGGTGGGGGTCGTAGTGTGTAAAGGGAAAGGCCACAATGGTCCAGCAATATGGTGCAGCAGCAGACTGAGGGTGTGGAGGACCCTGGGGGCTCTAATGTTCTTGGAGCTTCCCTATGTCCCCATGGGTAATTTTAGTAATGGACATTTTCAAACAGACTGTAACTTACATTATATTTAGTGACATCATAATAGGCTGCAGTACATTGACAGAGGTACAATTTTTGATACAATAGAGGCCACATGACAACATCACCTCCCTATAAATGATTTAAGGAGCAACTTAAACTGTTGCTTCGCGAGCAAGCTGGAGCGGCAGCGGCTTTGTGGTTTTTTATTAGAACCTTATAAATGAGTTGAGCTGTTATTTTTACAAAATTACTTTTTCTTGCCCAAGCCAGACGAAATGGATCTATCCCTAATATTGTGATTGCATGGTAGGGATTATAGAATTTAGTCTGAATGTTTATTTTATGGTTCTTGATTTAAATTAAAATCACATACAGTAAAAATGCTGACAGTGCTACAGAGAACGTCTGTTCTTCCCTGTCATTTTCAACTTACTTTTACATTCAAAATCTGAACTGGTCATTCTGAAAGTGTATGTTACTTTTACTCTACGGAGTTTTCAAATAAGGATGATACCTATAAAGCAATGAGTGCTTCTACTTTTCAGTGACCCTGGACTGCACCAACAGAGGGTAAATAAGATGGCTGAATGGAGCGACAACAATGCTCTCATCATGAACACAAAAATGACAGAGGGGATTGTTTTTGGTGCACCACCAGAAACACTATTCATAATGAACAGATCAACCTGGTATGTTCATACACATACCTGGGTGCAGTCATAGACCATCTGTCCTGGAAAAATCAGATCGACGCAGTGTGCAAGAAAACAAAGCAAAGAATCTATTTCCTTTAAGATCTTCTGGTGCCAGCAAAAGGATTCTTACTTTGTTTTTCACTTCTGTTACTATGCATATTCGTTGATACTGTAGCACCACCTGGTATGGATGTCTGTACGTAGCACTAAAGCCACAAAAGTCACAACAACTAAACATTTGCTCAAAGACTGTTGGACATGAACTTCAAGAACTGTATATCTCCATGTATAATAACAGCATGCTGAGGCTGGTAAAAAACATCACGTCAAACACCAGTCATGTTTTATATAGTGAATACAGTCTACTGCCCTCAGGAAGGAGACACAAGGTACCCCTTTCAAGAAGGTTAGACTAAAAAAAGTCCTTCATCCATCAACTATAATCGACTATAATGCTCAACCAGGGGCAAAAGCTGAGAAGAGATCTCGACTATTGTGTTTCCATGTATGTAAATATGTTTTTTTTCGATGTGCCATGTCAATGTGTGTGATATAATTTTTCTGTTGCTGGGTCGCAAGACAAATTTGAGCACTGCTGACGAATAAAATTCATATCAGTGCTGGAACAGCACAGATTGTTCAGTATGCCTTAATGATTTAATGATGCATTCAAGGCCCAATACAAAGACATTGTGGTTTACTCGTATGTGAAGAATTTGGGTGTTGCAGCATGTTGGTGTGGATAAACAACGCAGAACCAAACTCAAACTAGACATCACTCAGACAGCTTAAACATCCACTGAGGTACAGAAGCTTAGTCTCCCTGTAACGGAACTACACCGAACAGTCTCATGTGAGATTGACCATGAAAACCTATCATTATATCATTATTGATATTTTTGTTCTGCATGTCGTTGAAACATTTTGAATACTTCAATATTTTGATGTTAGTACAGTTGTCATTGTTTGTTATTACTGAATCTAATGCTGTCAGAATACTCCTGGAGTCTTATAAATGTAAACACGCTACATTACCAGATCTGGAATATTTCTTGGATCTAGACCATACTTGGATGTGTGTTAGATCTGACAGCGATGTTCTTCTGTCATTTTTGTTCTCAACCACTTTGCTCCTGTCCCCCAACGGTAAAGGATTCCTGAAAAACTCTGGAAGAACCAGATTAGAAATCAAATTCTAAATTTAAAAGAAAAATTTTACTTCAAAATAAACTGAAGTAAATACTAGTGTTCCTTGGTTCATACTGCACCTCTGTATAAAATGTCATTAAAATCCATTCAGAATTTTTCTCTAATCTTTTTTCATTCTCATAGAAAGATAAAGACAAAAAACGCTGGTGAAAACTTTCTTGGCCGAGGTAATCAATACATGAAAATGCAACTCTGCACAGAGCCGGACTTGAACCCAGGTCCGCTGTGTTGTCAGGCGGCAGCGCTAACCACTGCGCCACCGTGCCGCCCCACTCATGGTCATGATTCATAGAAAATAGATCTGCAGTAAAAACCGGGTGCAGGAGTGTTTGTGAGCAGTTAGCATCAAACCCCTTTCCACTGTGAGTCTTATGACACTGCTATGCAATAAAATCAAAGCTGGCTCGCAGCAGACCACCAGCTATGACAGGATGTTTAGCTCTCTGTATCGACAGAAGGGTCACCTGTTGCTGTGCCTGATTTCAAAGACTCCTTCGGGTACACGATGAATAATATGTCACAATCCACCATGATGAAGCTTTTTACCACGACAAGGCAGAATAAAAAGCAATCCAACCACATCTCTGCTGATATCTGTCTACCGATTGTTGTAGATAAGTTGTGTAATGCATCATATTGCATTGAAAAATGACTTTTTGTCATGGAAGGCACCTCATGGTGGAGTCCAGCAGTTATTCTGGTTGTTTACCTAATAGATCGACATCGTGGAAATGTCATGTTCTGATCCAGAATTTGTCTCAGAGGTATTCTGGCCTTTGGTCTGCACACAGGTTTGTTCGAGGTTCATGATTTGTTGTATTTATTATTGGTCTTACCTTTGACATCTTCATCCTCAACAGTGGTGTTGCTGCTGTCTGATGATTCCTGAAGATTAAAGATAAAATGTCAGTAGCCCACACCTAGTAACCCCAAAGACGTTTGTTTTACAGGATTAAAAAACAAGTCCGCAGTGGTATATTCCTATGTTGCCATGACATGTCTTCTCAAAACAAAAAAATTACAGAGCACCAAATATATCAAGGCTAATTAGTACTGAACAAATACAAAGGCAGATTTTGAACAAGAATAAATTACTGTTCAGAGCTGTTAATGCGTCAATCCATCCACTGCAAAAGGAAAGTCAACCTGAAAGCCAGCCTAATAGCCCAATATCAGTCATTAGTCTGTAATACACTTTATACCCTTGGTTTAATTCATGATTACTCTTCATCAGTTTAGGTAAAAACACTCTTCTTCATCCTAATTTTGCGTGTGTTGTATGTGTGTATCACATCATGTGGTCAAGCCACATCTTTCCTCCACAGGACGCTCTCGACTCAGACTTACACTGACAGAAACTCAATGGAATGTACTCAATCAAAAATAGCAGCAGCCAGACTGGATTATTAAACTTCTTTTAGTCACCACAAGAGCTCCTGTCCATCCACCTCCTGTCCCCCTGGCTGTCGTTTTTCGTCGCGGTGGTGGATATAGCTTTCAGATTTCCAATTAGTAGATTAAATGGGTCTAGAAGACAGTTGAGAGACTCTGTGACCTCATTAGAAGAACACCCGTGCCTGAATAATATCAGGACAGCGAAGCACTAAATTGTTTTCATCGTCTTCTAGAATGCAGCAGGTGACAAGAGGAGAAGGAGGCTCAGCAATGATGAAAAGTGTTTGTGTGTGAGGGAGAGAGTTGTGGGCATGCATCCTCTAATGTTAGAAATATCACCAGAAGTGGCATCACACCTAGTTTTTCTTTGGCCTGAATCACAGACAAGATCTATTTGTGCCCTTTTACATCACATTCATTTGGATAAACATCTTTGAATGCTTTAAACATTTATTTCTCATCCCATCTGGTCACAAATTTCACACATGATCTTTTTCCTCTGTGTTGTAATGTCAGGCCTGATCAGAGCCATCCATCTCATATTTTGGGTAAGTTGATACTGTAGACTGACAACAGTTAAAACATTGTTTTAATGCATGTATCCTGTATGGGTTAAAATAAGTGATTGCATTTACGCTTACCCCCATGATGTTTGAAACGGACAATCAGTTCGATCTTAAGGCTTTTCACACAGGACAAATAGTTTCATGCTAACTTCATGAACCTAAAGTCCTCTGAAGGTGTGAGCTGGAACTTGCTTGGTATTTATTGCTTATATTTATTCCTATTTCTTTTTTAAGCTCTTTCTTCATTTTATTTTCTTATTCTGATATTTTCTTTCTGGAACAGTGCCGTTGTTTCCCCCTCAGGGATCAATACTGTAATCGGATTCTGATTAAGCAACAGGGTATAAAGACAATAACAGAAAGTAAATTATCTAGATTGTATGACCGGGTAAAAAAAAGTTTTAAAATGTTCTAATATAAAGATAAAGTTCTTGATTATCTGAAATTAGAAGAAGAGTTCAATAAATAGTATACCTTATAAACACTGGTGGTATTTTAATGAAAACTGTTATTTACCAGTGACATTCTGCTGTTCATTTTTAACATTGGAAGATTAGATGTGTGTGAGTTGAGGTCTTGTGTGGTAAAAGCAGTCACATGACTGCACAGGTTCGTTCAGCGAGGAACAGGTTACCAGACACACACACACACACGCACGCACACACGCACGCACGCACACACACACACGTATATGCATATTTGCATTACAAATCCAAATGCCAACAACTTCATTAAAACAAGGACCACACTGCAGGAGAAGATGAGGGAGAGGAGGAGGATGACAAAGAGGATGAAGGAGAGGACCAGACTGGGGAATGCTGTCTACCTTTGTCCCTTCCCCTGGATTATGGATGACGGTTGTCTGAGGTTCCTGGAAGAAGAGGAGGAGGAGAGGAGATGGAAGAACATGGAATAAAAGAGAGAAGGGAAAGAAAGGGACAAAGGAGGAAAAGAAAACACTGTAAAATAAAAGTAGATAAAGACAGAGAGCGCAAAAACGAAGAAGGATGATGAGAATCAGATGGAAGAAAGTGTTTGTTGCAGTTAACTAATGACAGAATGAAGAAACCTCCAGAATTCTGTAAGAATGGGGTGAAAACTGTATATTCACACACACACACACACACACACACACACACACACACACACACACACACACACACACACACACACACACACAAACACACACACACACACACACACACGCACACACAGCATAGATATATCAACTACAAAAGCAAAGGAACATGGCAGGACAGTTAGGGGCATGTTTTCATCCCTAACTTCTTATTTCTACACTGCCCTGCTGTGTCTGCATTATTCTGCCTCGCCTCTGATGCTGTACATGATACAAACGTGTAGAGCATTAAGAAAATTTTATTCTACAAAAACCTCTTAAAAATATATATAAAATATGCTCTAACATACATAAATGCTAGCCTTGACATCTACACGTTATTGACACTTAGCAAAAAGACCAAGATCTCACACGAGATGAAAACGGGTCATTCTGTTCCTTCACACTCGTCTCAACAGGAAGGCAACCCTGCCAAGACGATACTGGCATCAGTTCAGACTTTCAAATCAAAATTTAGTCTAAATCAGTCACTCTAACAGATTTTATTAGAATAGATTTTTATCCTTTTAAGTTTTCTCTTCTACCAAAACCATCTAAACATTTGGCTAGTGAAACTACACTGAAAAGAGCTATTAAATTTTTGCCTTTGAAATGCCTGCAATCAAGTTTCTTCTCAGTTTTTTTCTGCTGTGACCATGTGATGTTTTTTTAGGGGCTTGATGAAAATATTTTTACATGACCCTCATGGATTATAGTGTTGCCGTCCTGTCAAGCAGTAATGATTGAAAAATTACACAAATTCTACTTTTTGGCAGCACTTCATTGTTTACAAAGAAATATTATTCGATGTTCAGTAATGCCACACCCTCCCCCCATACTCTGTAGCTCTCAATCCCCTCTAGGAGGTGATACCTCTGTGATGACCAATCTTGAGCTTTCTCCTCAGTGATGATCATGGTGTTGTCAGAGCAACCATCACCAAGGCCAATAAGCAGCATTAGCAACATGATGACAATAAAAGAGACAAAAGTCTCTGGGGTTTTCAGAATGGGAGGAAGGGGAGGGCTATAGTGATTAAAAGGATGTGACTGTTGCACCACTGACACGGTATCAGCACTGCTACTCTTACTGGGATGAGTCAGCAGTGCAGCTACACCATTCAGCCACAACTTAACCCAAACATGGCAACCTGTGATGCACCATTATTTTAGCATGAACTTTTTTGGGAGCTTGAGCTGGAGCAAGACTGGACAATACGCTAGCATTCCCTCCCCAGGGACACTACTGGCACCCATTACTCTGATACCTGCTCACAAGCGGCTGTGATGGAGACACTCTGACCCAGTCGCCACACACGACATTGGCCCTTGTCCCCTGAAAGTAGCTGCAAACTCACGATGAGCAGAGATGAATGAACAAATTATTGTGTACAAAACAGAATATATGAACAAGATCATTTTAATAGTCTCCTCTCGCACCTTCAGTGCAACACAGCCGTGTTAGAATGTTTGAAAAGAACAATCAAGTCTTATAAAATTAAGTCCGTAATGATATTTCTTACAATTGAATCAACTTTTTTTAAAAATAACCATTGTTAAAAAAAATAATTCCAACTGCAACACTGAATCGTTCACCTCCTGGAGCGCCTCAGCCGGAATGATTGGCTTTCAGGGAACATTGTAAATTGCTTCAGTTCTGAAAATGACAGCAAGATTTGTGCTGGCTGCAAAACTTACTGATAGGAAATTGGTTCTTCACAATATAATTACACAGAGTGTAAGAAAAGAAGGTGTCTGATGTAAAATAAAGGTTACCAAGGAATTATAGCTTTAGTTGTGCTGTCATGTCCACAGATTAATGCATGTTTGAATTTTGAAAGTGAGTTTTGTCTTGAAGGACAAGACAACACTGGTGTTGTTACAGGTTTGACGGCCCTGGCATTGGCTGGAACCAAACATCTTGCAAAACTGTTGGTATTGAAACAAAACCCTGACATTTGTTCATGATACGCACAGAATTTTGGCTTATTTATCAAATAGTTGTGCAACTGGGAGGTGTTATTCTAAAAGATACACAAATAATAATGGCTTTTAACAGCTAAAAGTAATGATGAAAGCATTTAATGAACAAATAACCTCCACTTGAGGTGTGGTGCCGGTAGCCCGGGTGCATGCAGGTCTTCATTCCAGAAGATTTCACACCGTTAACAAAAGAGATGGAATTAATCTCTGAGGCTTCTGGTGTGCTTTTTAGCTAGAAGGACCTTTGCAGACCTTTCGACTTGATGCACACACATTGGGGAGTAATGTCTCCACAGGAGCAAAAATAGAAAGGATGGGGTAAATCATACTGACAACCCCAGCAGGCAGTGGTTGTCTGTTCATCGTTGGCAAACCTTTAACTGAAAGATAAAATGACATGGCAGCACACTATCAACCTAACTGCAAGCCACATAGCATCCCTACCTATGATGGGTAAATATTTCCTGACAGCACCTGCTGGTTTTGAGACCTTTGGACTGCTGTGTTCTTTGTTAAACAAAGATCCACGTTTCACAAGAAGGACGGAGAGGCCAAACAGACACAAGTGAAGGTGTTGGGGTGTGGTGGGGGGTGAAGGCAGAGATCTTGATGGACAGACGGGCGGTTTAGAGAGACATACACAACCACGACTGAGAGAACGGGCTGAGGAGGTAAATACCAGAGCAGGTGAAGGGACGTTTCCTTTGGGGCTGGTGACTATGCTGTTTTTGGTGCTGTTTGTCTGGGGCTGTGCAGGAGAGGAGAGCAGAGGGAGGAAAGACAACAAAAGTGTTAACAACAAGAGGTGAGTATTGTGAGCGTGTGTCCATGCATGTGCTTTTCTACATACGTTTGTCATTTGGAGTCTTATATTAGAGGATTAGTTTTTTAACATGGTGTTTTCAACATTCTTTTGTGAACTGTCACAACTTTAGTTTAGTTTTAGATTGATAAGTTACAGCAATTTTTGGTGAACTGATAATACCAAACTAAAAAATGTAAATTTGGGATCTGGGTTTGGGTTAGCGTTTTAAGTTTACGCTTTTAGATTTTCATTAGTATAAATAAATAAAAACATCATTAACAGTTGGTTAGGATGTGTTTGTGAGTCCCGTCTACCAGAGAGTGAAGTCAACGGCAGCAACAAAGGGCCACCACATATTAATGCACAAGAATAATTTATAATTCTGAGAGGTGGTGACATGAGAGGAAGAGTAACGGAGTGACATCATCATTATGTCACTGCCGACTGCGGCTGCTTTATGAGTTCGGATCTCAATGATTCATCGGTGCCATTTCTGCGACAATATATTTATAAGCCCCGATCAAACGCTGCTTTGAAGACCACGCATCAAAGTGTGGCCAATGTTCAAGACCCAGTTCAATTGTATTTTTACATAGAATCTACATACATCATTTGCAGTGCAGTCTTGTCTGATTAAACATTAGCTTGAAAGTAATACAGAGTCTGCGGTGTGGAAGTGAACGACCCAAAGAGACTCACTTTACAAGATCAGCTTCAAGTACCGCTAACAGAGTCGGTGACAGAGGTCAAAAAAAGGTTGTGAATAATTTAATGTACGCTTTTCCTGTTTTCATATGTTGTCAATGTTAAATGAAAGAGAGGAGTCTCATGAGATAGGTAAGAGAATCCTCCACGACTCTGATGAAAAATCAAGCTAGCAATATTGTGTCACATCTGAAGCTACAAAATTATCTAAAAAACAACACTTAGGAAATCCCACTGACTTAAACTTGGTCCCGTCTCTTATTTAAAGGCATCGTCTGGAAATGTAAACCAAAAACAAAAACAAAACAAAAACAAATACAGCACATATTGTATCATTATTAAGTCATCTGCCTCCCTCCTGTTAGTTTAGCTCAGTTAAAATAAAACAGCTTTGATGACTTAAGCTAACACCAAAGCAACAGTTAGAACTACACTAGAGAGAGTGTTTGGTATTCACCGGCGGTCCGCTGGGGAAAGAAGTAGAGCTACATATTTTCTTTTGGCAAAGTGGCTGCGGAAAAACATTCATATTCATGAAGACGGCAAAAGTGTTTGTGTTTTGGATAAGACAGGGTGGTAAAAACCAATGGTTACCCTTAAAATTAACTCATAACTAAAATAACTACTGTAATTCATTGACCTCGTAATAGAGGCATCCAAATATAAAGTACCAAAACATACTAAAACAAAGGGGAATAAATCCCTCGCTAACGGTTACAGAACTCATAAGAAAATAAGAAATCATAGCAGATTATTGTTGATCAGGAAAGTTTAAAATAATTGTGATACTAATTTGATATCTTATCCCCCAGTCAATCACACAGGCGTTTATAAATTTGTGAAAGGAGAATATTTAGATGAGAAAAACATTATTATTAGAGGTTATTATATTTATTTATATTCATTTTCTTTTAAATAATCCCAGTAACTGGAACAAGAAGTAAAGTAGGACGAGTGCTTAGAGGAGAGAGAGGACATGATATACAAAAGCAGACGCACAACACAATGCATACACACGAGAAAGCACAGGTGAAAGCATGTGTTAGCTGACAATAACATGTCATACAAACATTTCTTTCACACACACACACACCCACCCACACACACACACACACACACACAAAATGAACTCATACACACAAAACCAACCAAAGCCATCTCTCCGCAGTAGCAACAGAAAACATAATTCTTCTTCAGCGCAGCGATCAGTAGGTGACGTTTCTCACTAATGCTGATCTGCAGGATCAGGTAAGTGTCTCAGCATTTACACTTGAATGTCAACGACAGACACACCATCAATGTCCTGGATGGTAATTAAAAAAATAAAATGATGACGAGTACAAATGATCCACTGTCAGTGAAGTGATGGTCCGCACGTGAGAAGCTACATGTTCAGCAGGCATCGCTCGTCTTAACACAATCAACATGGTTTCACAATGTTTCTGTGAGCAAAGAAAGAGAAAGTGGGTAAAAGTATTCAGAGAAGATTCTCCAGATGGACAAATGATTCAGTGGAAGGAAGAACACATGGAAAGAAGAACAGAGAGGATGATGGGTATGTGGAGAAAAAAAAGGGTACCAGGTTGTAATGGAAAAAAATGTGCCTTAAGGCAGAAAAGAGGCGACATATTAACGTCCAGTTCACTTATCTGATTTTAAAAAATATGTCAGGTGCTGACGTGAGTCCTGAGATGGTCCCAGGAGCAGGTTTATCCCTCATTGCCTATACTGATATCATTTGTGCTTGAATATCTGATGTCTTGTTGGAATGAAGAGTTCTGTGTCAAAACTACAGCAGAAGCTCTGAAACATCCTACTTCTACCATGTTTCAGAGTAACACAGAGTCTGGTTTTGTTACAGTCCAATATGCAAGACCCAAAGACTTCTCCTTGGAATTGAAGTCAGTTTTTTTTTGTGTTTGTCATTTTATTTATCCACATCTGCTCATGCAAACTGCTGACACTGCCAACAACATTATCCTCCATCAAAACTGTTTAAATAGAAAAACAAAAGCTTTTTAAATTAGGTAAGATTTTATCAGAGCCTCAATAAAGAAAGATTGTGGTCGTTAAACAAAACAGGAGAGGTGAGTGACTAGAAGTGACTAGAAGGAGAAAAAAAATGGAGAATAGACAAATGCAAAAAGAGCATGCTCACCATACACTGGACAGTAGAGCTGGACTTGCGTTTCTGTCATCAGGCATTTGATGGGCGGATGGGTGTATTGATGAATGGGCGGACAGATGGATGGTGGAAGAAGGGTTGTAAAAGATGAATTAACTTATGAAAAAAAAAGACTTTACTCACACAAAGAACAAACTTTTCAAGGAAAAAAAACTTGTGCAGTTTGATGGCAACACCATCTCCAAACCTTAACAACAAGGAAATACATAAGACAGCTCTGATAAAGCAGAAGAATGGATGTTTCTTCTCTTAGAAATTTGTTTCAGAGAAAGCAAAGTGTTGCAAGCATGAAGGGAAGGTTGTGACTTTAGTGGAGATGATCAGGAAGATCACATAAGACATGGGAAAACTATGGCTAGCTGAGATCGAGACAAGAACTAATGGAAAAGCAACAAAACGGAACCAAAACAAAAACAAATTGAATTCTTTCAGATTACTGAACCATCCTTTCACAACACTGTCTAAACTGTAAGTGGATACACATAACATTAATCCATATATTACATACATAAATATGTTTCAGACAAAACCACTTCAAAAGAATACACACTCTAACCCTAACAATTATATCAATGTGTATTAACACTACACACACTGTAGTGACACTGCATGAAATCCCAAATGGCGTGGATTTAATAGGACGTAGCACTTAGTATGCAGTTAGTGCCAGAGAGAGTGAGACTCCCTTCTTGAACTGAGAAAGTTGTACAGCTGAGAATCATCAGGTGCCAGCGATAAACTAGCAGGAGAAGAAGGAGCGGAGGAGAGTCCACTGGGAGGAGGTCATGGTCAGCAAGAAGAACAAGAAGGACTTGTGGAGGCGAGAAACACGGGGAAAATCAAAAGATGACTGGAAATTAGAGCAGGGACAAAAGCAAATGAAGAAGATGCCTTTAGAAATGGTTTGGACAAGTGTGTGGGGAGCCTGTTGCTAGGCAATGAGAGCACCACAGTGGAAGTAAGCATCTATTTCTGTCGTCTGCGTTTCCAGGGGTCCAGACTGGCAGCTATTCCTGGAACTGGAGTCACATTCACTGCTGAAACGACTGAGCAGGGAGAAGGAGGGGGGCATATACACACACTGCTGCATGCACAATCACACACACGCACGCACGCACGCACGCACGCACGCACGCACACACACACACACACATACACACAAGGAAACCATGCATATGAACTCCTACACTTACACACATTTGATGTGCTGGCATTCTTCCACCCCCAACTGTGCTTTCAAACTAACAAAAATGTGATGGATTTGCACATTGTTCTAAACACAATCTCACACCTATAGGTGTGTGTGTGTGAGTGTGTGTGTGTGTGTGTGTGTGTGTGTGTGTGTGTGTGTGTGTGTGTGTGTGTGTGTGTGTGTGTGTGTGTGTTCTCTGGCCAACAATGCTGAGAAACAAACACATTACTTTCTATGAACACAAGGTTCCACGCTTTTTCACATAAGCTCATGTATGAACACAGACACTTGGACGGAAGTTCCGTGTGGGAAGTGTTACTGTAGTGTGTGTGTGTGTGTGTGTGTGTGTGTGTGTGTGTGTGTGTGTGTGTGTGTGTGTGTGTGTGTGTGTGTGTGTGCGTGAGCGTGGGATGGTGAGCGCTCTTCATTAAAAGATGCACATAAATGTGGGGTTAAAGACCAGATGGGGTGAGCAGGAAAAGGAAACACTGAAAGAGGAGAAAGAAACAGAACTGGATGGAAGAGAGGCAGTTTCATTTAAGAATGGAGACACACATGCGCACGCACACACACACACACACACACACACACACACACACACACACACGTACGTAGCCAGAGTTGCAGTAAACCAGAAGACAACTTAACATAAGAAGAAACGACATATCGTGACACAAGGACACAGAGCACAAAATCTATGTGGAGCCAACACATCTAACCACAAAGGAGCGAGCGGATAGAGAAGGCAAAAGTCAAACAGAATAGAAAATACAAAGAATGGAGCAGAGAAAACAACAAAAGAAGAGGCAGAGCGAGGAAGAGTTATGAGGAGTGAGGAGAATGTGCTGACCCTTACCTTGACATCTGCCTTTTTGTTGAGCAAGGTCTTAGCTGCTGAAATGACAAATACAGGACAGCATAACTGGTCAGTGGTGGAAGTATGAAATAAAAAAAATCTTAATTGAACTCTGAATCATTTTTACAAAGACAGAGAGAAAGGGAACTTCACTGAAAACAGCCCTCCAGCGATCCTAGCTAAGCAACAAGGAAGAGGTAATGAGCAATTAATAGTGACTTTATTATCCTTTTGAATAACACACCATGCATCATAATTGTAATGAATTTACACTTTCTTCAGTGTTGTTCTTCTGGTAATATTGGACGATGAAGGAACTTCTAAAATTAGTCCGTTTGTGCCAAAGAAGCTTTAGTGGGTGATATAATGGCTTATATAGACCTGGGTTTGATACTGAAGTTCAAACACAGCTTCCATGATGTGTCAGCACAGTATACATCAACACATCATACATCAACACATTATACATTTATACATAAAGAACACATTTATTGTCCCAGTCTGCCATGTACCAGCTGCAAAGTTCAAATGCTTTGCGGTAAAAAAAAAAGAAAAGATAAAAAGAGATGTTTACTTTTTAAACAGGCAAACAAAATTGTATAATAAATGTTGGTTCTTGTCAAGGTCCTCAAATGGGAAAGTGTTTAAGAGCTCTGTGGGGGCATTATGAAGGATTAGTCTTCAGTCTGCTCTCTAATGGAGAGTAACACGGGGTGATATTGTAGTCTTCTGACGAGCATAGTACCCATAATCCCTTTCAACAGTGGAAACTGTGTACAGACAATAGAAAATGGTCTGCAGCGCCTTCACCATGACTCCAGCGCTACAGCAAAGACAAGCACGGTGGTGTGATGCATGAGGTAACATAAGGAAGATGGTTCAGCCTGAGCAGCCCCCAAAAATATGAGCCAGACTCTCTGACCGACCTGAGATGGATGAGCCTCCTGTGCATTTTTGTTCCAATAGTTATCCTGAACATTATTGGGGCTTTCTTTGAGACCACTTCTCCAACTCAACTACTTTCATCATTCATCATTCATCTGGGACACGTCGGTGCCGGCTGCCTGCCAGTCTGAGCACCAGACTCCCAAGCTCTGTAACTCCTCTAGAACGTAACCCTTCCTGAGACCTATTGAAGGGGCTGAGTGCTAATCAGGTCTAATGAGATGTTATCACGTCAGAAACCACATGACACAAAACACTATTCTGCTCTGACGGCATTTTCTTCCATTTTTGTGCTTTCTCACTGTGTGTTACTCTCTGTACATATGAGACTTAGCTCCCTATGATCCACATTCAGCACAGACATCCTTTGGGTAGTGGTGTCTTAAGAAGAGAACAGTCCAGTAAGAATGAGACTAGTTCTAAGACAGACATAAACCCTTGAGAAGATTCTAAGGGCTGTATTTGAAAAGTAAGAGAGTGATTCGGGGTGACACTGAGGAGACAGGGTGTACAGAATACATCAGTATGCCTTTTGTCCTGCCTCCATTTTTCTACTTGTCCTTCTCTGTTATCTCATGCTAAAAAAAGAGGTCAATATTTTCAGCAATCTACTAAAGAACAATAGGAAGTGACATGGTGGCAGAGTAACCAGGACAGACATGACAACGGCATGAACGTGTGTGTGGTTTATTGTTGTGCTGCTCTTCCTCCTTCCAAAGGCTTGTTGATACTGAGAAGAAGACATGGGGTCAGAGTAAGGCCAGATCATTCACATTCTTTGATGGCAAATGGGAAGAAGATATGAAAAGGAAGCAGAGAGACAGAGTAAGAAGAAGAGGAGGGATAACCAGGAAAAAAAGCCTTTCAGGGTGTTCTTTGACCAAAAGTGGATCTTCTAAAAACCCTGGACTGAACATGGCTAAAACTGGCCCAAATTCAATAAAAAAGAAAAAAGCTCTGTGGAAAAAAAAATCTTAAAAATCAAAGATAGTTTCATTTAAATTGAAGATGCAGAAGCAAGGAACACTCCTTACCTTGCCACAAATTACACATGAAGCAAGAAGAGAGAGGAGGAAGAGATTAAAACAAAAAACACAGCTATAAATTCCAATTAGAAACTTTCAAGATGCACCACTGCAAGACGCAGGGATGGGCATGTAGAATCTAGAGATGCATCAAGCAAATGGAGAAACCCATTAAGATGTAGATGTTTCTCTAGAAAATATTTCTAGACGTTGCTGGGATGTATTAAAGGCTTGTTTCTCTACTCCTGTTCAGGGGGGAGGTGTAGTGGAGAGTGACTCTACTTGTGTTTATGAATATGGAAGCTGGAGTGGGGCCTTCAGTGAGCCAGTGAGGCTGATAGGGGGAGACAACCCACTATAAATATTCGATAGGAGCCTAGTGGAGGCTGAGGGCCACAGAGAGGACCCCAACGAAACAAGGACACTGGCACTACTTCTATCTTAATTGAGGGTCATGTGAAGTCTTTACTTGTTGATGCCTGCGGTTCATTTCTGCATACTCACAACGGACATGATTGGGTCCACATTTATTAAAACGTACTCCAAATCTCCTTCTGTTGCATTTCATCTCTAAAACAAGTACATCTACTTATTAAGAGCATTCACATACAGAACTCTCTATTCTGAAGTAGCCACTGCACAGTGGTTGCTGATCAGCACACAAAGC
The DNA here is from genome assembly GCF_040054535.1 of Antennarius striatus. Classification (NCBI taxonomy): domain Eukaryota; kingdom Metazoa; phylum Chordata; class Actinopteri; order Lophiiformes; family Antennariidae; genus Antennarius; species Antennarius striatus. The sequence goes on along the minus strand of NC_090778.1, from coordinate 11,347,666 downwards.
AAATTAGTAGATTTATATTTGATATTTGAAGCTCATGTAAAACTCTAAGCAGCTTTAACTCTTTCAAAACGTCAGATGGAGATGAGGATGCTTACTTTTATTATTTGATTTTTATTTTCTCACTACACTAAACATTCTGGGTCAATTATTTCCCTCTTTCTCTTTCTTTCTGTTGCATCTATATGTTTGTGACATACACTCCTATGTCACCAGGATACGTTTGATGTTTTTTGCTCCAGCAGAAACCTTGTCTTTAACACTTCTTCAAACTTGTACAGCCCCACAGGAATTTCTGTCAAATCAAGTGTTTCCGCTGTTATAACACATCTCTAAATCTTGCATCACCTTCCGTCTGAACACACGAAGAACAATCTGGCATCAAAGTTTAAAACTGACATGTCTACACAGCTGATATTGAAGTATACCAATAAATTAAAAACAGTGAAGAATTTTTTTTTTTACTTCACAAGAATCAGCCCAGCCTTGCATCTTCCATAATGTTCACCATGCACCAAAATCCCTCCCATGTTGCAGCACATGCACCAGTTCAGGGCCCCATGCAGCATTCACTGACAATTCCATCCTTAGTGTGAGGGGGGCAAACTTTCCAGTGTCATTATCAGACAGAAAAAAGAAGAGAGAGGGAAAGAGGACGGTGGAGAAAACTGAGATGTGACAATATGAAGGAAAGAGGGGAAAGTGGGAGAAAGTGAGTTGATTAGGTGATGTGATGTCTCAGAAAATGGACAATAACATGACTGGATATAGTAAATTTAATGAAATAAAATGAACCTAATATGACAAAGAGTGGGGAAAAAAGAAACATAGTAACAGGTTGGCCATGTGGGACTGAGTCCAGAGATTAACATGAACCAGTGGGAGGAGAGCAGTGATGGACGACAAAGACATCAGATCTCTGACAGGAGGTGACAGACGTTCTGGCTTAGAAAATGGCAGCAGGAGCTGGGTTTCCCTCCAAAATTTTTATAAATTATGACTCAACAGATAAAATGAGAAAATAGAAACTAAAATATGCATAGAATGATCTCATCATTAAAAATTAAAAATTGTGATTTATTCAACCAAAAAACTTTTTGAGATACTCATGCTCTCATTGTGTCTGTAATGTTTTGACCTTTAGATGCAGCAAATAAAGGTCTCCATCAAATATAAATACAAACATGGAAAACAACGCCAGAAATTTAAATTTTCTTACTTTGATGGATGGATAGAAAAATAGTGAGCTGCATTTTTGGTTTTATGTTATGTTCAAAATGGTGCGTAAAACCTGCTAAAATAGTGGGATGGAAACACAGCTAATACTACTGATGATGAGTAAATGGAACATGAAGTTAGCCATGTAGATATCCAGCCATCATGCTCTGAGCTCCCATGCTGAGGAAAAATGTGTGTGTGTGTGTGTGTGTGTGTGTGTGTGTGTGTGTGTGTGTGTGTGTGTGTGTGTGTGTGTGTGTGTGTGTGTGTGTGTGTGTGTGTGTGTGTGTGTGTGTGTGTGTGTGTGTGTGTGTGTGTGTGTGTGTGTGTGGTGGGGGTAGGGGAAGAAGAATTTAGTATAAAGGATAGGAAGAGGGTGGGGTTGGAGGAGGCAGAGACCCCTGGGTGAGGCCACCATGCTACCTTGTTCCACCAGCCCTGGGGTGGTGCCGGCGGCTGCAGCTGCTGCTGCTACAGCTGCAGTGACAGAGGCTGGAGCTGTGGTCTGCCTGCTGCCCACTGTTAAGAGTCCAATCCCCAGCCACACAGGGAGAAAGACAGTTACAAGGAGGGTAAGGGGAAAATAAAGGAATAAAGAGTGGAGTGACATTTAGAAAGAAAGGTTATAAAGAAGAATGTGAGAGGAGGGGTGCGACAGGCGCGGCAGGAGGTGGGTGAGCAGGGTGGGGGGAGAAGAGAAGAAAGATGAGACACAAATTGCAGAGACAAATAGGACTTGTTAGATTAAAGACGGGAGTGTGATTTACGTATGAGCAGTGACATTATGTTGTGACATACAGTACAACCTGTCACATATGTATCCATTGCTCTGACAGGAGGATCAACAAGGAAAAATTATGGAGACAGAAATGTCACCTGAGTGTAGGACTGTTGTCTTTTCTCAATATATCTCAGAGAGCTGCAGCCTCTTAAGGATGATCATGGAGATAACGGCACGAAATTTGACGGCGCTTGACGACCAAAATGTTTTATTTGTCAATAAGTTGTTATGCTCAATCCTTGCAAATTTTCACAAATAATACATTGATTGTTTCAATTATAAACAATTCGAACTTTTGAAAGCTTTGATTCCTCAATTTCATCGTTACATTGATATGAATTGTACAAGACATTACAGCGGCATCCGACGAGAGACAGGACCTCCTCAGTGTCAGCACGGGGACACAATACAGCGATCTGCATTATGTATGTCTCATAAAACATAATGAGAATAAAGTCCTACTACACAAAACACTGGTGATTACTTATGCATTGAGGTAATTTGGCATGTCTTTTACAGAATGTCTGCCCCTTATTTTTAATTGAATTCATTTCTCAACCGCGCTCTGACTCATTCATCAGATCATCTCACACATAATAGATTAGTTCATCCAAAGGGAGCGACACAACCAGACTACAAGCCTGGTTGAGCAGATGTGTGAGACAGAAAGAGCTGGATGACGTGCAGACCATTTTCCATTGCAAAGCACACAGCGTAAGAGCTGCACACGTACTATCATCTATGTACTTTAATTACACACTCATAGTGTACACAAACACAAACTCATAGATTTAAGAAAAAAGTTATTGAAGTTCAAGGATGATAAACAAAGTGCCTTGAATCTTCCATAATCAAGAGTTCCCCACAGACACGACTATCAATGGTCACTCATGAATGAGCTTCATCAGCGCCAGGCTACGGATCAACGACCTCCAAAAAAATTCCAAATGGAGAAACTCATCAGAAGTAAGAATGAGTTCCAACTACTGAGCTGAAAATACCCCACTGAATAAAACTGATTTTTATTCATTTCTAGTCGAGAGATATTAGATGTAAGAATTTCACTCTCGATATGTTTGAAAAAAAGTATAATACCTAATTTCAACACAACTGTTTTTGAAACAGATGTTCAAGAAAAGCGTAAAGAAAAACATGTTTTTCTAAATTGCTGTTTAAAACATAACGACACACCAATGTTCATTTTGAAATAGTGAGTTAGCATTCTGGAAGCAAAAGAGGTACAACATAAAATAGAGTAGAATCGTCTATTGTGACGTTTCACACATGCATCCAGTAACACCTTGTAAATAATAAGATCTCATTTACCTTCCCTGTTCCCTTGATATCACCAAGACAATTTTTGCTGATTTTTTTTTTCTAAGTTTCTGATTGCTAAAAAAAAAGAGATTACTAAAACAAAACAAAACAAATGTCAATCTTCCTGCTACTGGGGTTATAGAGGACATTCCACACTTTTGACAGGATTGCACATCCAAAACTAAAAAGTCCTGTGCTATTGGGTTTTTTTTTCATGGTGTACAAATCCTGCCTTAAAATAACCCTCCTCACATTGTTTAAATTCAGTAGCCAACAGTCACCTCTGTAGACTTGGCAAATGGCAAAAGGAGAGATTAGCTAGGATCAATTGCAAAAGTCAGGTTTGAGGTGAAGGGTTAGGTCACCTTCAGTATTTGTATAAAACAATAAAAGTGGCAAGAAAGCAGTACAATCTGAATATTTATCACATCTGCAGTGAATGTATATTGTCTAATTAAGACTCACTCATATGAATGGTAGATTCTGAGTCATGGGGGATACATAAATAATGTCCAAGCAAGACTTACCAGAAAAATTTCGTGAAACCAGCATGGTAGTAAGAATGGCCCCCTAGGGGAAAAAGACACAACATATTTAATTTGAATCACTGAAATTGATTACAGGATTTCAGAAGGTTGTATTTTATTATTATATTACTGACAAAATCAAATGAAATGAAGTGAAATCAAATCAACTTAAAGACAATGAAATCAAACGGTGGCACAGTCAACAAAGACCCTTTAAGCGGCATTAGTCCAAGACAGATGTGAGACAGAGCGAGAGAGAGAGAAACCATCGTATTGAAAGACTTAATGTGAATATTTCAGACTTCCATACGAAATTAAACTTTTGCTAAATATTTTATTTGATTGCATACAAAAACTTTCAAGCAACTTGAAAATGTGGCTCAACAGCACCTATAGCCACCAACACTAAAAGACAAGCCTGTAGTGATGTTTTGATCAAATGCTATGTTGCGATTGTGTGATGTCTTATTCTCTTTTAAATGTACAGTAAGTGTTTGAATATTTATATTTTATTATATTTTAGATGTATTTTACTGGTTTTAATTATTTTTATACACCATGGCCAGGGGACTACAGATAAAAACTAGCCTTCTGGCTAATTTTTACATTTTTAATCATGTGCAGTCATGTGTTTCATGAAATTGTATTGCCCCCCTTTGAAATAAACTAAACTAAACTAAGCTAAACATTAAAACCCAGAAATAAGTTTCATTGTATAGCTTCCAACGGCGGCACGGTGGCGCAGTGGTTAGCGCTGCCGCCTCACAACGAGGTGGACCTGGGTTCGAGTCCCGCTCTGTGCGGAGTTCGCATGCTCTCCCCGTGTCTGCGTGGGTTCTCTCCAGGTTCTCCGGCTTCCTCCCACCTCCAAAAGCATGCGCTTCAGGTTGATTGGCCGGTCCCAAATTGACCGTAGGAGTGAGAGTGTGTGTGAATGAATGATTGTTTCTATGTGGCTCCGCGGTACACTGGTGTCGTGCCCGGAGTGTCCCCCGCCTCACGCCCTGAGACTGCCGGGATAGGTACCGGCTCCCCCGCGACCTGCGTTAGCGGATTAAGCGGGTTGGAAGATGAATGAATGAATGTATAGCTTCCAGTAGAGTGAGTTATGGAGTCCATGAACCAAACATAACTTGAGTTAAACTTTAAAACATTACTCCATCAATGGGCCTTTGTATTGCGTTGCATCAGAAAGGAAACTACATATTATGTAGAATGACACCATACCTGAACAGCTCTTTCTTTATGCTCAGTGCCAGTGTCAGGGACAATGCATTGATACCCACTGTTACAGCAGCTATCAACGCACTATGTTCTGTGCTGGTTCTCTTCCCCCTCTCTCCTTTATAACTCTGCTCAAGTGTTGATCATGGAGTGATCATGAGGGGCTGAAGAGGAGTGTTCAAAAGTTCAGCGAATGAAGAGTTGGGACTGGGGGCTTTGATGCCTCTGAACCTGGAGGTGTTCTTATCTGTTAAGTTAATTCAGTTGTAATTTTGATATATTCTGTTAATAAATCCCATGGTTCGTCCTTTTGTAGCATCGTCTGTGGTAATTTTGGTAATTTTTTAATTGCAGCCCCTCAGAGCCACTGAAATGTGGAACTTAATAACGTATTTTAGCCTTCAGCCAGTCTTGAATTTACATAGGATTAAGCGGCACGGTGGCGCAGTGGTTAGTGGGTTCGAGTCCCACTCTGTGCGGAGTTCGCATGCTCTCCCCATGTCTGCATGGGTTCTCTCCGGGTTCTCCGGCTTCCTCCTACCTCCAAAAGCATGCGCTTCAGGTTGATTGGCCGATCCAAATTGCCCGTAGGAATGAGTGTGTGTGTGCATGGTTGTATGTCTTTGTGTGTGACTCCGCGGTGCACTGGCGTCGTGCCCGGAGTGTCCCCCACCTCACGCCCTATGCCGCCGGGTTAGGCTCCGGCTCCCCGTGACCCGCTGCGGCGGATACAGTGGTGGTAATCTGAAGATGACTGACTAAGTGAAAGCACTATGCATGTCAAAACTTGATAATTCTGTTTGTTAAAGCAGAAGAGAAGATATGGGAAAGAGTGAACAATCTGAACATGTAAACAAACCTTGAGTTTCCTTCTGGCATTGAATTTCTTCAGGCACTCCACAGTCTCCTGTCTGTGCATCATAGATGCCACGGTGGACCGTTGCTAGGAACGAGCAGAAAGATGAGATGGGGAAGATGTGGGGAAAAAAGAAGAGAAAAGAGACAATTAAAACACATTTGTTAATCAAGTTTTTGGTCTGATGTGTTTGGTGTGATGAAACCATGTCTGCCCAATTATTTTCACTTCTCCAACATGTGAAGTCTGTGAGGACTGCTGACTATGTGATGTTGGCCACACTTACGCAGACCCACGGGTGCTTAAGGGCCTCTTGAGCAGTGATCCTCTTGGCTGGGTTGATGGTCAGCATCTGGTTGATCAAGTTTTTGGCCTCTGGGGTGACTGTGTCCCACTCAGGGGAAGGAAACTAAAGAAACAAGCATAACCGCATTTTCATGTTTCAGTGTTCAGGTGAAATTATTGAGTGACTTATTCATCAACCAAAGTCTATCAGCAATTATTTTGACAATTATTTAATATATTTAGTATTTTTTCAAGTAAATGTACTAAACATTTAAAAGTTACAGTTTGCTTAAAGGGAAAATTAGCTGATTGTGGTTCTGTTATATCTTTAAGTTATATCTTTAATGTGAAACTGTTGATCAGACAAAATGAGACTAGACAATAACTATTAATTCTCCAACAGGAGAACTACTAGACAATAACCAACAGATTTACTAATAATGAATTGTTAATTTCAGTCCTTTTCAAGTTCTGAAGGTCATATGAAACCATGTAGTTATTTTTACCAACAGCTTTCCATTTTTATGAAAACATTTTCTCAGTTATTACAGATAACTACTACATAATATATGGGAAGGGCATGTGCCAAAGACGAATGCATTGAACGTTTGAGTAGATCCAGACAAAAGGTGAATTCATGTCACAACCCTGAGGTCAGACATTCTTCTGATGCACATGTCTTGTAGGAACTTGGATTAGCAATTAATTTAACTAAACAGTACTGCTGTGCCTTGGTAGAAGTATGCGCTCTATTGGGTTCCCTTCTTACTGATGCTGTTTCTGTCTGCCTTCCTTTCACAAATCCAAATTCATGGTTCACTCAACAAAAGAACAGAATTTGAGGCAGATATTTTTTAAGATGCTGATTATCAGGAAAATATTCAAACCATATTCATCACAATCACCAGTGATTACATTTGAATCCCACCGCTTCATCTGCAGTAAGAAGATGAATGAATGAATGAATGAAAATTTGAATCATCAGTTATGTATCACATAACAATGAGACAAAATTTAGCATAGGTCTTGAAAACTCCTGTCAGATTGTGGGTGACTTATCACAACCCTGCAGAATGATGACCTGTTTTATAGCAGTTACTATCCCTCCTACACAAAAACACACTAATTTGCAGTAATATCTTTAATGATTTTAGGGTAAATAATATACATGGTATTAAGTGAATAATGTCCTCCAACCATGAAATATTAACACATCCTTCATAAGAATCAAATATTTGACTGGAATACCATTTTGGAGACTACTCTGGCTAAGGTCTATGTGGTTGTTATTTACCCTCCATCAGGGACTTGTTATCCTTTATTTGATAATTCGACCTATCATGGACCCCCAATCCCGGACTCATCGAACTGGCAAAGAGCTTGATCACATTTTTGCTCTGAGTGGCTCCAAAGACATCCTCACAGTTACCTTCTACATGTCAAACCACTTCTTCCATACAATCTCTGCAAACTATCTCCCACATACTTCTCCTCCCTGGTCTGAGATCATCCTAGTTTGTGTCCTCTATTCGGTAAACCTGCTTGGTCTGTCCAGCCTGTCGCTGGATGATACCGTCCAAAAAGAGCAACAGAGTGAAAATAGTGCAAATCCGGTCCACCTGAAGACCTTGAGAGCTGCCAGTCTATATTGGCCTCCTTCTCTTCCAAAATCAATGCTGCAATGAAGTAGTTTTCCGGTGACAAAATCAAAAGGGCCAAAAATACAAACTCTTCATCTTCAAAAAGTCTGCCCAACCATACTCTTCCTCCTGCTACCAACGTCACAGTAATCATTTTTGCCTCATTCTTTATGGAGAAAGTTACAGCTAGTAGCCACCAATTCTCTGAGAATCCCATGAGTCTAACATGCAGCCATCCCACTCCATGCACTCAGCCTCCACCTGGTTCATAGTCTGTCCTTATCACATTTACCCTTGTCACAGAGGGCAAGCTACTCTTTCTACATATCCACTAGACTGTCATCCCAGCAAGCCTCCTACAGAAAATGGATTCCACCATCACTTTAGTGATGTCACTCATATGATCAATGTTCACTCCAAAGGCACCTTTCCATCCACATTTAAACCTCTACTCAAAAAACCTTCAATCAATCCCATTCAAGTTGGAAACTACTGTCGATCTAGCATCTCCCGCTCCTGTGCAAAACCATTGCAAGAGAGGTTTCAAAAGAGATCTACGTCCATTACCCAAACCAGTCCAGCTTCAAGAGTGGTCACTCCATGGAAAGGCCCTGTTGTCTGTGACAGAAGTACTTAAAATGGCCTGGTCAGCTGATCAGTCTTCAGTTCTCATTTTACTTGATTTATCAGCCACACTTGATACAGTCAAACACTACTTCCTTTTCTACATTCTCTCTGGCATGGGCATCACTGACAAAGCAATTTTTTGGTTTGAGTCTTACTTATCTAGGCATTCATTCAAGATGGCATGGCAAGGTCAGCTTCCAGCTTCGCGCTAGTTCTCCATCAGGGGCCCCCAAGGATCGGTGCTGGGGTTGCTGCTCTTTGCTATGCATACAATCTTGCTGGGGCCTATCATCCACTCGCATAGTTTTTCATATCATTGCTATGCAGATGATACCCATCTGTACCCGTCTTTTCCCCTGGAGGAACCCTAAGTTTCTCGGACACATACAATGTTCTTCTAACAAGTGTGCCCATGCGTGTGGTGAAACTAATTCAGATTATCCAAAATGCAGCAACACATCTGGTCTTCAACCAGCGAAAACCGGGCCACATCACCCCACTGCTCACCGAGCTCCACAAGCTACCTGTGGCTGCCTGCCTTAAGTCACTTAAGCTGACCTACAGGGAACTAGCTGGACTTGCTCCCTCTTCCTTCAACAATCCTATAAAAAAGCATGTTATCCCTCGTCTGCTGCATTCCTGGATCGTCTGGAAAAGCTGGTTGTACAGGCACGGCAATCCAGACTATTCCGTCTCTCTCTATCCTCAAAAAGCTCTTGAAGACCCAGCTCTTCCTAGCGCACCTTCTCTCTCAGCAGTAATTATCTTTATCCTCTCCTCTTCTCTCTATCATTCCCTCCTGTTTGCATACCTCTCTTCATCCTTTCTTGATCCTATCCCTCTCACTGCACCACAGCTCTGCACTTGAACAGATACTTGAGGATGGACATAGGTCTCAATGACATCATAGCTTGACTGTCTCTGACTTCTACGTTGCTTGGATATAAGTACTGTATATGCCTGATTACAAATATAAATATATTTGACATCTAATCAGGTTTTCAGTTTGATTTTTATCTTTTGTTCTTTTTGTGTAAGCAAAATACTATGTTGTTTGTGAAAGTTTGTTGTTCCTCGTACAATCATGTATTAACCATTGTATTAGCACATAATTTTCAAGGCAATTTATGATACACTCTAAGTTCTTTACTTTCACTTAATTTAAACACCCACATACCCTTGTCATTGGATTACTTGTAATCTAACAGGTGTTTAGCTGTTTTCTCTAAAACAACAAATCATTTTGTGATGATCTGCTTCTGCCGTGTTCTGTTTTTGTCATATTCATTTGTTACAGACTTTGTCTTTTGTTTATTGGTTTTCAGTTCATGTACTTTTCTGGTTTTCTGTTACCACTACATTCATGATTCTCTGCACCTGGTTTGTTTCCCCTGATTGTTTCGTTTGTTCGTTAACCAATCCGTGTTTAGTTCTTCCCCCAGTCAATTAGATGATCATTAGTTCCACCTGCAACTAACATAGCACCCTGGTCTGTCTATTTAAGACACTTCACTTCAGTTCAGGTCTGTCGCAGCGTAACTCTGTTTCCATTCCAGGATGCAGATGTCACCTCTTTCATTCTTGCATATATATATGATTTAATCTTATACTGAACATGTGAAACACATGTGACCTATGAAAAGATACTTCAATTTTTTTTTTCAAAAGCAGTGGACACTGACTTTATATATATATATATATATATATAAATTACTGTATTACAAATAGCAAAAACAGAACACACTTTGATGTGTTTCTTGTGCAAACTCCTGATGAAAAAGATGTTTGCTTTGTGTAATTTGTTAATTTTATTTAATTCTAAACCCACGTTATGCAATAACAATGCAAACACACTTGAAGTCCCTCATATTTATATATAGACTGATTTCAGCGCCAATTGCTGAGGGGACCTGCAGGAAATAACTGACATGCACATTAAATGTCTTCATCTCTTGCAAATAGGATTTAACAAGATGTGTCAAAGGTATTAATTTATTTGTACTTCTTTTCTCAGGCCAGATATAAACCCAAGAGTTTGTGTGATTTCAACATGTTGTTATTCAACAATATGTGAAGGTCAGTCCAGCACAGTCTCTAGCAATGTGTAAGAAATTCTAAACCTAGGATGTCCTTCTGTGTTTAGGCATAACTGTCTTATGAGAATCTCTGCCTGAGACTCTCCCTGAGTCTCCCTTTCTATTTGGCATGAACTTTAGTGTGATCTAAGGTGAAGTTCCCTGACTCGCCCCCCTGAAATATGAATGAGGTGACTGTATTACATAAGCACTGCCAAAAAGGAACAAGGGTAGTGAGAGGAGGGCAGAAATGAAAGAGAATGAGTGGAGGAGACACTCACATCGTAAGCCCCAGCCTTGATCTGCTGGTACAGCTTGTGCTGGTCCTCATCCCAGAAAGGAGGGTAACCCACCAGCAGGATGTAGAGGATCACCCCTGAGACATACACAAACACACATGTGGACACACACAAACTCACACCGAACATTTGCAACTTGTTAGGAAATGCGTTGGGTTTTTTTGTGTGTAAAATCATCAAGGAAAAGCCATATGTGTGCCTCTCTATTGAGCTCACCACAGGCCCAGATGTCCACAGGTTTGCCATATGCCTCCTTCCTCAGTACCTCAGGGGACAGGTATCCTGGTGTGCCTGCAAATCCTACAGTCAAAACACACACACACGCACACACAGGCACGCATACACACACACAAATGCACACTATTGATTGACATGCTCAAGTTAATCGATGATGCATCTGCTCTCCTACGATGAGCTTGTATAGAAATCAGGATAATCCGCTGTGAGATCAAACTGATTGATTCACAGTGTGCTGAGATCTGAAGACAGATTAGTGGCTTTAAGGTCAGCTCATTCAAAAGGATCCAATCCTTCCTTTAGAAAAGCCACACTGACACAGACAGGCACAGATGTGTCTCGTATAATTCAGGTGAGACGTGAAAGTGTGGCTAACGCCAATAGGTTCCCCCCCAATGGTACTTTTTATCCTCACTGCTTAGAAATCCTCAGAAAAACCTTTGTAATAACAAGAATCTGTCAATACTAACAAAGTGATGTAAGTAAGGACATCAGCATCCTGGTCTGTGCAATATACATTAAGTGTCCTAGTTATGAATTTAAAAAAAAAAAATTTTCCCTCCTATGACCACAAGAGGAAGAACAGAAAGAGAAAAAAATATTTTAGGGGCATGTCATCTTTTCTAGCTAAGTTACTCTTTATTGACAGCTGAACCTCAGTTGTTCACTGTCCTTTATTCGTCACTTGTCTCAAGTAATCATTTACCAAAAAAAACTTTTCATCTCTGCAATCTGCAATCCTGAACCTGGACTATATATATGAATTTTAATCTGGTCATCATGAAGCCCTTAACAACTTTACACAAAAATATAGAGGTATTAATCCCTGTATCCACTACACTTACCAAACCAGGCCTGCTGATCCCCCTGCACCTCAATGGCTAGGCCAAAGTCAGCCAGCTTCACTGCTGCATTCTTGCATTTGCTTGCTAGGAGAAGGTTCTCAGGCTAAAATGGGGAGGGGGACAGAAATCAGGTTACTGACACATACGATGACCTGCTGTGCATAAGCTGGATATATGCAGTTACATACACACTTTGTTAGAGTACATACTTATTAACACTGTAAAGCCACCCCATGCCCCCCTCACCCCCCCACACACACATTTCAACAAAGGAAACACAGAAATGCATTGCTAGCAAAACCAGTTTTTCATGGAATCGGATGCCTGGCATGTGCTCTCCTCTCTAGCCTTACTGCACATAGGAGATTGAATTTGGGACTAATGGCATTCAAGTGACTTGATTATACTGCTTGAGGTGGTCAGTCCCCGTATTTCATAATGTAATGAGATTAGAGTAGAGTAGGACTTTATTCATCCCTTCAGGAGGTTCCATCAGGGAGGTTTCATCAGGGAAATTAATTTCTCCGTCACATTACACACATATTACACAATCCATATTACATATAAGAAGTTATCAAATAACAATTGTGCAATTTTAATTGTGTTGTTTTATTTTTGTACTTTTAGTTTTGCACGCGATCTCGCTCTACAAGCACACCAAAGAGATGTGCTCCTTGTGATTGGAGCCTTGTGTGTCCATGCAGCAGCGCTGTAGTCTGTAGGCTCCATCTCTCTGGCCCAGATAATTCAGTCAGCCTCATTACTCTCTGTCAGAGGAGGGTTCTAATAATGGGCTGCTCTCCCCACTGGCCCACTGCTCCCTCTTGCTTTGCTTTTCCACATCTCTCTCCATCTCACTTAATTATTATCTCTGTAAAGGAAATAGGGGCCCTTGAATGAAGCACTGTGATGGGAAACAATACACAATATTAACACACAGACACACAGTGACTTTATTTCTCATTGATGCCAATGGCTTTTCATGGCTTTGAATGTCAACTACGCGAACAAGATAATCCATATCCATTATGATACTGCATACAAAAGCTTCAGTACTCTATCCCTTCCTCTGTACTTTGATTCTTGTTCTCTAAAGTTGAACTGAAAGACAAAAATGACTCCTCTGTTTAGTAAAGGTCTCTTTAGATTATTGATGATTGTTCTCCGGAACACAAAGGGCAGCTTTGTAGTGACCCTATCATGTTTTGGTTCCAAGTGATACAACTTTGTCACCAGAAATCCTCAAATACAAAATGACCGATGTGGACCTTTAAAAGTCTTTCACTTAGACTGATGTGCATTTCACAAAGTCTCTGTTTAGATAATAAATAAAAGTAAGACTCTTTCTCTTGTCTTTCAGAGATTAATGCTGGCCTTCCTTTTCTTCTTGTAGTGGTCCTAAAATTTACCACTACAAGCACAATTTTAAAACGCAGAGAACCAGCACATTAAATATAGGGTCCATTCCTGTCACTACATTGCAGAAGCATGATTTTTCACCCTCTGTTCTCGCTTCTTAGCTAATTTGGTTAGAGACGCAGAAATATGGTGTATTTAAAGTTCAGATACTTAAAAGCATTCTTTTACAGCCTTTGAGGTCCTGAAGGAAATGAGCAACAGAGAGGGAGTCTGTGAGTTAGCAAACTAGTAATCCTACAGCATGTCATCACATTCTCCTAGCTTGACTACTTGGTAAGGCTTTTCTCTTTTGTGAATGAGGGAGTTAGAACCTGCCAACACTGCAGCAGTGAGATAATCCCTGAAAATGATGTGGGTGGAAATTCTAGAAAAGCATGTGGTTTCATCAAAAAAGGTGCATAAACACAACAAGGCCACATGTTCAGACATAACAGGACATATTGAAATCATTTTGGATATAAGCGCTGTTTCCTGACGCTCTTCTGCACACATGTACAAACAAACAACTACATGTGCTGGCTTGGCTGAATCCGAGCGTGAGGGATGGAATATAGGAGGGATAGAAAATGCTGTACTTGAAAGCATTTCATGAGTGGGTGTTTCAAATAGAAAAATCTCATCATTCTCTCGTCCCTTTTATTACTGTCTAGAGGATCTGGGTCCATTTTGGTTTGTTGACTAATTCCTTCAGAGAAAGCGGTTGAGGTACACTTCAGTTAAGAGGAAACTTAGAGTGACTGCAGCGGTATAGAACGAGAAACAGGACTGAACTCTAGTGACCACAGACAAAAATATTCAAGGCTATAAGTTTAGATTTCTCAAAAATCAATTTTGTTCATGTGAGATGTAATCCTTTCCCATGCTGAGATGAATTCATGAGGAGTGAGGAAGAGTAGAGGAGGAGCATGAGCAATCAGGTCAAAAAGTTGGTGTGATTTTTACCAGCAGAAACTGCAGCTAAACTACAGCAAGACTGCAACTAACAACCGCTTTCAGCCTTTACTGATCTGCCAATTAGTTGCTTCATTACAATCTAGTTTTTAAAGTGTCTAATCAGCCTTGAAATTGCTTTTTTTCCCCAACCAATAGTCCTAAAGCCCAAGACGTTACTTGAGTTATAAATGAGGCCACAATGTGCTGGCTCTCTACAGATACGATGGGGAACAAGTCATTCCTAATGTCCAACCACTTCTAGTGTAAGTATTCTAGAATATAATTATTATTTACTATTTCTATTGATGGTATTTTCAAATTTTCCATCACTTTTTCAAGGAGAAAATACCTTACATTGTAGCGCAGGATGACTTTTTGGGGACGCTGAAACTATAAACCATTTGCTGCTTGAATAAATATGGAATAATATAATAATTTGGATGTTAGGTCGTTTGGCACAAATATAAATGTGTGCTGTGCTGTCATCTCATTTGCCTCAACCCGGTCTGAGGGGCTTGTCACCAATGCTGTCCTCATTCATCACATTATGACCTACTGCATGAAATGCTCTCTCTCCAATGCTTGGGTGTGAAACCAGATAGGCGTGCCGGCTAAATAAAGAAATACCCACAACAGTTCTGATGAACACAACATGCCTTTACTGGAATGCTGGCAGTGACATTTGCGTTTGCTACAAAGTGCACCATGCAGAACAAGATGAAACTTATAAACATGCAAATACAAAAACACAAGTTAGTACAAGTTTCAACTGAAAGAGGACCCTCAAATAATTTGACTCAGAGCTGGTTAGTTTTTGATTTAGACAAAAATCCTCATATCTGATGTGCTGTTTGATTTCAGAAAACATTCCTGTGATTGATTACGTAAGTTAAATTTAAACATACTGAACAAATTTATAAAGTCAGTTCATAGTTAGCAATCTTATTAACAAAGACTACTGCTTTTTGTAGATTATAATTAAAAATGCATACATTCCTAGTCCAACAAAAACTATTGACAGTATATATTATACAAACACCTCACAAGTAAATTGATGACAGTTTATTAAAAAAATGAGCTGTCATGTTTGAAGCATGGAGGATCCTTAAAAGATCTATAAAAACAACTGAAACCACACAGGGTGTCTTGCAATCAATAGCTGACATCTTTCTCTGACTAGAGGTCAGATTGAATAACACACTCTGTCATATTGGATAACTGCAATGAAAAGATCCAGTTCAGAAAAGGTTACGGAGCTGCAGCATGGCACATCATGACCAGCAGTGCAAGCACAACATCTTGACAGACAGGGGGAAGTGGTGTTTCACAACAGGAAAAGAAGATGACAGCACAGAGCTGGAACCTGCACATGGTAGGATCGAGATGGGAAAAGATTGGAGGCGGTATTTGACAGTCTCAAAGCTGTGGAGACTGTTCTAACTGAGTGGGGAAAAGAGCTTCGGCCACAGTCAGAGTAGCCCTTTAACTGCATAGTATTGGGGTATAAAGAAATTAACACTCTCTATTTATATAAATCTGGGGAAGACTGATACAAAAACATCGTTTTTCTCTGGTTATACAAGTGTCATCATATCCAGACAATACAGACAGTTTATTTGGCAGAAAACACAAATTACACAAATAACACCCCCACAAATCCTCTTACACATATATACAAGCATACTCTCAAGGGACAGCAGGGGATCCCCATCACTCACCTTTAGGTCCCGGTGCACCACACCCATTTGATGGCAGTGAAGCACCGCCTCCAGGATCTGCTGGATGCAATGACTGCATGCAAACACCAGGGGAGCGCATGTTAGTCTGAGCAGAGCTACAATCCCATGCAAAGGCCAGTGTGGTGGTGGGGGGGGGGGCAATGGGAGGAAATGTGGGAAGGTATGGAGGAGTGGAAGGGAATCAGAAGGTATGAAGGAGTTGAAAGGGCACTTCTGTTGCCAGACTTCAGCTGACCCAAAGTAAGCACACACCTTGGGAAACGCACATGGTGCGTTCAAGTTTATGTAAATAACCTCCAAACTAGATAGCTACATAGACTAGTTAAGCTAACTAATGGGACACAAATGTAGGGCCTTTCTTTATGCTTGCTTGGCCTTACATCGTGATATTTCTACATTGAAGGTGATGAAAATATAAAATAAAATTAAAGTCTATCAAACATCCAAAAGCACAGAAACTGGTATGAATGACCTTCAGTAGTGAAGTGTTTCAGACAGACTACAGCTACAGTTTGACTTGATTAGCCTGGAAGGTGCTCTACAACAGAAGATTCCTTTGGGTCAGTCTATTCTCGATATTTTCAGTGTATACAATGATATTCTTTGTCTTACAATAATATTACTTTATTTTTATTTTTTCTAAGAAAGCCATTTAACTGTTCAACTGAGGACAGATGTATTCTAGATATCTCTTTTGTGCCTTAGCCATCAGCCCTCGAGTAATTAAAGACAGTGTGAAAAAAGTTGGTCATGGTGATGTCCCGCAGGCATTGATGAAAGAGGTCTGGGAATGAGCAGATTATTATGAGTATAATAATATTTACAAGATATGTCTGGGATCAAGCTCACTGCCAGTCTGGCCAGCCTCTAATGTCAACAGCTATCATTGTTCCAGTTACCAACCCGGAACCAAAAACCAGAAAGCTAAAAGTCAAAAATGTGTGAGGAACACTGTAGAATAAAATATGACTTACGGAAAAATTGCATAGACGTGTGATGTAAACGTATATGGGGTGGCAGTGGCTCAGTGGTAGAGCGGGCGGTAGAGCGGGTCTTCCAATGTTCTAAGATCGGGGGTTCGATTCTCGCTCCCGTCTTAAAACCCCCAGAGTGTGAGCTGACAGTGGGAGGTTTCAGCTCACCTCCAGAGCACTGCCTAGTCGCCCTTGCGCAAGGCACTGCCCCCCTTACAAGTTGCTCATTTGGGCGCTCCACAAAGCACATCTGTTTACCAGCTTTGCAGGTCACAGGTTCTGCTGAAGCGTATCACAGCTGATTACGGGAGAGAGACAGGGTGCTCCTTGTGCTAGTCGCCAGTTCATTGCAGGAATGCACACATAGACATGCACATTCATGCTCATACGTCTACATCTAGAGACAATTTGGGGTGACCAGAACACCTCAATAGCATATTTTTGGAGGTGGGAGGAAGCCAGAGAACCCGGAGAGAACCCACGCAGAAACTCCACACAGAAAGACTCCAGGTGGGATAGAATCTGGAACTTTCTAGACGTGACGCACCAGCGCTATCCACTGCATCCCTGTGCTGCCTTGTCTTAATTCAGTTTATTCACTTTTTTTCTTCTGTAAACGAAATAAAATAAGAAACAAATCAGTCTGTGATGATGCCGCGACATCATCACATTTTTGTGCCTCAGGCTTCCTGAAAATGTGCTTTTTGTTTTGTGATTATGGTATATCTCATCAGGTTTCCGAGATGTGTACCTAAAAAGGTATTAAAGTGGTATTAATGTGTCTGACTGACAGACAGACAGACAGACAGACAGACAGACAGACAGACAGACAGACTGACTGACTGACTGACTGACTGACTGACTGACTGACTGACTGACTGACTGACTGACTGACTGACTGACTGACTGACTGACTGACTGACTGACTGACTGACTGACTGACTGACTGACTGACTGACTGACTGACTGACTGACTGACTGACTGACTGACTCACTGACTCACTGACTGACTGACTGACTAACTGACTGACTGACTGACTTTATCCCAAACTGGGAAATTTAGGAAGTTAGGTATTAAGTTAGGTATTAAAGTGAAAATTTGGCCTTGACCTCGTTTTTCAAGGTCAAGGTCATCATCTCATTTTCATCCCCTTAGCCACCCGAGGAATGTGCTTTTTCTTTCATCATTCTATCTGTAACGGTTGCGAAGATATTTGTTAGACGGACGGATGGACAGTCGAACACACAAACGCTGACAATTACATGACATCACCGCTTTGCGGGATGAAATAAAAAGTTAAAAAGTAAACAGGAATCTTCAGAAGTTAAACAGATAAACAGAATTGGAAATGGAATCAGAGTCATTAAACTCAAATAGATGCTCATCCCTAACAATGGATGGGCTGAATGGAATCAATTCCTATACACCCCTCCTCACTTCATTTGTGGTGGGGGATTAAAACTGTTTCAAATACAAATATAACAAATAGCTGTTACTTTTCAGGATGCTTACAGTAATAAGTTAATTAGGGCAAGATATCTCACCTTAAGTCTTACCTTAAAGATTATATCATCAAAAACGTAAATTTACACAGTAATTATTAGAAAAATAAGTTTGTTTGTTTGTTTGATATTTTGAAGATGTCTTAAAACATTTTGAAAATAGAGGAAGGTCTCAGTTATGAAACTGCAGAAATATTAAAGTTAATCTCACTTTCTACTCTATACAAAATTTAATTCTAGGTTAAACTTCTGAGTTTGGAGTAGAGTGAAATGTGCTGCCAGATAAAGAGAAAGTGACTGACGCTTCTATAAATCAGAATATTTCAGTGTTTACAGTATTTTCCGCACTATGAGGCACACTGGATTACAAAGCGCACTTTCAATGAATGGCCTATTTTAAAACCTTTTCATATATATGGCACACTGTCAGTTTTTGAGAAAATTAAAGGCTTCTAGGTGCACCTCATAGTGCGGAAAATACTGTACATTTTTCCCCCAAAATAATAATCAAAGGATATAATGTAAGAATCCACAACTATGGAATTCTATTAGGACTACACAATTTGTGTTCCATCAATGTCAAGCCTACCATTGACTAAAATGAAAGAAAAATTGGTCAATGTCAGGTAAATTAGTATGTTCAAAATTAAATAGTGGGCAACTCTGGTGTAAGATCACTGAGAAGAACTAGAGTTCTATTATTTGAGCAGTATTGACAAGATGAGAATGTTCTGTGAAACTGTCTCAAAGGTTCACTAAGATGCTGCTGGACTCAGATCAACAATTCTAATTTAAAAATAAACAAAACATTTTAAAAAATCAAACTGTTTTAAATGAGTGGGAACTCCATCCACCTCTATAAAGACAGGTTGGTATTGAATGAGACTGTCGTGAAAATATGTGAATCAATGCAATAAAATAAATGACTCAAAGTGAGGGAGAACAAGTGGGAGGGAGGAAAAAATGTATGAAGACCACAATAGCTGAGCTGTTAACTAGCCTGGTGGGAGAAAACGATGGTCATGTGGGTGTGTATAAACAGCAGGTTTTTTATTACAGTTGAAGAAAGGATGTGTGTTCACTGTGGGCAGATGTGTGTGTGCAAGGCTCATTGATTGATTGATCAGATTGTCAGCCAATGAAAAAGGATCTTTGGTTATGCAGTAACGTGTAAAATGATTGATAAGAGAATGGGTAACAGGATAGATGGAGGGTGTGGGGGTGGGGGTGGGGTCAGATCAGTTGAAGCAGACCAGGGTCCTCCAATTACAAACAAAATGTAGCATTAAAAAAACTAAGGAAAGATAAGAGCATAACAAGACCATTTAGTGAGTCAGACAGGCGGACATTAGAGCACAAACTGACAGAAAAGATACGAATAGACAGGGAGAAAGAGGAAAGAAAGGAAGCAGGCAAAGGTTTTGCGGAGGGGGGTACAGACACTCCTCCACATATACTAACCTTCAGGTCCCTGTGCACTATGTCATGTTGGTGAATATGATGGACACTTTCTAGAATCTGATGGATACAGTGACTGTGAAGACAAAACAGAGAGAGGAGGGATGGTGTGGGGTGAAAGGAGGCATAGGAATGGATAGATCATGTGGATGTAGGTGGAGAAGGGTGAAGGAGAAAAAGAGTTAATGTGAGATGAATTTAAAGATGAGAAAATGGCAGGTTAGATTGGAGGAGGCCAAGTAGGAAAAAGAGGAGGAGGACCAATACTAGGTGCAATAGAAGGGAGAAGTAGGGGTGAGGAAGGATCGATGCAGAAGTTGGAAAAGTGATAGGTTGGTGAAGACAGGTGGAGGAGACAAAAAGGGTTTGGTTTGTCTTTTTAAAATACAAAATGAGAGACAACAAGAGAAGCCACAATAGTCAAACATCACAACAGCACCGAGGAGAGGAGAGGAGAGGAGAGGAGAGGAGAGGTGCAAAAGTAAAACGGGTGACAGATTGTGAAGAGGGAGATAATAATAGAATAAATAGAATGCTTATATATAGGATGACACTAAATGTGGACGACTGGTGGACTACTAAAAACACACCACTTTGATTGCACTGGAAGTGATACATATACCTATCACCTCAAATGTGTGTGTGTGTGTTTGTGTGTGTGTGTGTGTGTGTGTGTGTGTGTGTGTGTGTGTGTGTGTGTGTGTGTGTGTGTGTGTGTGTGTGTGTGTGTGTGTGTGTGTGCGTGTGCGTGTGTTTTGTGAACTGACAAAGTGAAATGTGCAGAATATGTGACTAATAGCAGCAATAGAGCAAAGACAGTCAGCCAGCAGGATGCACACCCACACAGTGTCTAGTGAGTGGGAGCACTGAGAGAATGAGATTATGTGTATCCCTGTTCTCACTCGCACACGCACGTGCATACACACACACACGCACGTGCACACACACACACACACGCCTGCACATAAATTAAAACACAAAAATATGGTGTTCTGCTGATTGCAGTCACTTCATGATCTTAAATCTTGACATGTGACCAGACAGATTATTTATTTTAAGCATCGCAACTCTTAACACTGTCATTTTACGTTGGCTCTGGGTAAGGTATTCTATATAATCCTTACTTCAAATAGACTTAATGTTTGCACCTTGCTGCAGTGATGAGGTGAGGGTTGAACTTAAACATCCAGAGAACAGCACAATCATGTGTCCTTTCTTCACTGCAATTAGCATTCTCTTCCGTTATTCACACTTCTCCTGACGCTGTTTGAGCTGACTTATGCTTTTTTATGTAAAATGAAAGTGAAACCTGCCTGCTTGTATGGAGATAATGCTTGCCCCATCAGTGATCCACTGTGTGAGGCATTTAGAGGGAGGGGAGCATCCTCGTACCACTTTGCTTATTCATTAGTGTGTCTCTAGAATCTCATTCCAAAAACCATCAGGTCATTCCAAAGGGCTTTTCTGTTAATAAACTCGTAGTGAGGTAAAGAGCCAAACACTGCAGCCTGCCTTCCACTTGTGAAAAAAAAAAGTGGCTTGCTCAGCATTTGGAGCAAAAATGTCCCAATGTTCTCTGCAGGGAGGTAGTAAGATACTGGGATGAAAATTAAAAAGAGCTATATGTATTTATGAAAAGAGAGGGCGCCTTATTTACTTGTAACATGATTGTGCATAATGAGGTCATATTTGTTAAAAGAGTTTGAGGTTGTGCTTCTTGAGGTTGTACAATCGATCTTGTCAACTCAAGCATGAATTATCCATAGCGTCATCTATGCATGCAGAGACACAGACCTGACTCAATAAATCTACACTGTTGCATCTCCGGAAATTAGTTTTTGAGTGGGCTGGCTCGCCAATGAGGAAGAAATTCTTTGATTCGATTTAAAGAGCCATTTACTCCAAGGTTCTACTCACAAAGGCTTCCAGCAAATCACACAGAATTGAAGAGAAACTGATAGATAATGACAGGGGGCAATAAGGTGTGATGCAGCGCTGCTCTGAGTCTGTGTGGATGTGTTTGTGTGTGTGTGTGTGTGTGTGTGTGTGTGTGTGTGTGTGTGTGTGTGTGTGTGTGTGTGTGTGTGTGTGTGTGTGTGTGTGTGTGTGTGTGTGTGTGTGTGTGTGTGTGTGTGTGTGTGTGTGTGTGTGTGTGTGTGTGTGAGAGAGACTAATTATCAAAGCTAATTAAAGTCCCACTACTTAATGGCCCCTATGGGAGCATGGTTGGAGGTGGGGGGGACTGATGACTGACATTTAGAGGCGAGGGGAGGGGAAAGTGTGTCTACCTTTATGTGTGTGCAAAAGCTAAGGATGAGCTTTGCAAGGATTATAAAGTGGGTGAGAAAAAAGCAATCACTAGGGGGTAAACAGGTTGCTATTAGCATGATAGCACAAAGAGGGCGTTTGGCAGCCAACCCACCTACATGACTCTATTTGTTGGAGCCCATCACATATTAATCTTCTATTTTTGGAGCTGTACAACCGTCTTTCTGCACTCTCTCTCTACTTCTTCTGTATCTTGTGTCACTGGTGGATGATCAGTCTTACCTACCTCATCCACTGAAAATCACATGTGCTCTGCAGATATACAGAGACATGATCCCTCTGGAGTTTATTGTTTGTGCTGATTGTGTTGAGACCTCTCCTCTTTTAACCATACTAATAAGCTACATGAATAACTACTCGTCGGCTGTTTTCAATTTATTTTGAATGTGAGATGAGCTATTTGAGTGCCTTCACAAATCATACTGAAAAACAATGATTGAAAGACATGCAGAATGAGGTGGGCAAGGTAAACAAGCGTTTGCAGGGAGAATACAGAGGTGGTTTGTGTGCGGAGAAGTGGAATTAAAATGCAGAAATAAGAAATAAACCACATACTACAAAACAGATTATGTCTTCCGTCAATGATAAACCCACAAGCAACCAGCGCTAAATGACACAGAGCTACAGATATTTTGCCATTGCTTGTGTGTTGCCAATGGATCTTTATTCAGGCTTCAAGAAGGTTTGTCAAAGACAAGTGAAGTTCACCCTGAGAATGTGAATATAACCTGAACAGTCAAGTTGTAAAAAAAAAAAAAGATTTCAACTCATAATTTTTGTGAATCTTATGAAAAGAGTGACTTAAGTCACATTTTTATATCTGCAGAGCTGCATGTTCAGGACAGATTGGGCACTGGTGGGAAAACATTTCATATCAAGTATTTTCAGCTTGTAAAACCACTTCAGGTAAGTATGTAGTTGACCTTCTGGCCTGTCCAGGCAAGGTGATAAAATAGAACAACAAGCCTGTGTTTTATATTTTTAAAAGCCAGAATTTGTAAGTGTGTCTTTTAAATTATGTTTCTCTTTTAACTCTTTGGACTTTCCTCTTTTAACTCATTGTTGAATGGATTTAACTCCCACATCACAACTGTCATTATTAAGTATCTCTCCAAGCACTCCCCACCCCTACTCTACTTCCTCCTCTGCCACTAGTTAAAGTGAACAGTTTGTGAGTTGATGAGTCAACACAAGTGGTGGGAGTGAGATATAAAACAAATGGGTGGTGGTGAAGGAGGAAGAACAAAGGAAATTAAAGAAGGTGACTAAAAGAAAATTTAAAAAAGACTTTACCACTTTGGAGTCCAAAACAGACTTAGTAAACATTGGCCCCCATTTTCCTTGTCTGAAAAGTGAAATCTGAGTAGAAACAACTAAAATGGCCTGACAATCCATGTTCAAATGTTGGACTGGATGCAGAAATTGCTTTTCTAGCAGATGAAGGACTGTAGCATCAATGTAAATGTGAAGCCAAAGGATTAAAGAGGAAGTGAAAGTGAAAGTTGAGAAATACAGTAGAAACAGAAATAAAAGAAACAGTTCTATACCAACACAAATGCCAAAGGATGAAAGGAAAATGGTAAGAAAGATAAAACAGTAAAGACATTATGAACAAGAAAACATGCAGAGAGGTGACGCAAGGATGAGAAAACAAAATAAGAATAGGTGAAGCAAGTAAAGGAAAACCAGGAAAGCAAGAAGAAATGTGTGAAAGTGCACAGAAAAAAACAAAAACAAAACTAAAAACAGACAGTAGAAGACAACAGGAGACAACGAGAGACAACAGGAGACAAAAGAAGAACATTTGAGGCGAGGAGGAGTAGCGGCTGCATTCGTACCTGGCATCGGCCTCGCTGTAATACTCTCTGGCTACGATGTCCTCAAAGAGTTCACCTCCAGTCACCCTGGAAACGCGCACACACACACACACACACACACACACACACACACACACACACACACACACACACACACACACACACACACACACACACACACACACACACACACTTCGTTAATACACAGTTTGATGGGGAGGGTAATATTGTCTTTATAGCAATGATTCCTAATTAATATCTTGTTTCTAATGGTACCCTACCCCCCACACCGTTACCATGGTTACTGTCAATAGATTACTGTAGAGGTGTGGGTGGTGATGGTTGGGGGTGGGGGGTAATATAGGAGAGACTGTTTTGTAATTTCATATGTATGCAGAGGGTGGGTAAGGAGAGACGAATAACTTACAAGTCAAACAGGAGGTAGTGGAAGCCCTCCTCTGATATACTGTCATGAAGACGAACTGGACGAGAAACATAAACAGGAGGAAGGATAAAAGTCTGCTTTCTCAGGGTATTAATCTTTTTTTTTTTCTTTGATTATCAGCTTGGTGACACTGTTGCATTTTAAGAAGGAAAATGAAAAAGAAGACAGAGATTAGGAGAAGGAGAGTCTGTGTGTAGGGTACGAGCCTCAGAGAGTCATAACAACTGAGTCACAGATATTTACAGTCCATGAGGGTTTTCTAGTAATAAAGTGGTCTACTTAATCAACAGCAATAGCTGGACACCATGTTACACCAGCGTATTAAAGAACTGTGTTGCTCCCACCACAGCACTTCACATAAGCAGTAACACAGTTTTCTTGTGGTAAGCATAATTAAATGCATAAATATGTTCGGTTAATATGAACTGATCTCACCTGAACACAGTGGTGGACATATGATTTACAGTGGCTAGAAAACGTTTGGGCATCCCTTATAATTTTCCAGATTTTCCTTTATAAATCACTGGGTGTTTCGATCAACAATTTCAGTTAAATATATCATATAGCAGACACACGGGGTAATATTTGAGAAGTCAAATGAGGTTTATGGGATTTACAGAAAGTGCAATAATTATTTAAACAAAGGTAATCAGGTGCATAAATTTGGGCACCCTTGATGTTTTATTAATTTGAATAACTTTAGCACTAATTATTGCAACACAAATTTTGTTTCGTAAGCTCATTGACCTTTGACTGACATACAAAGGTGAACCCAATCACGGGAAAGGGTATTTAAGGGGGCTAATTGAAAGTTGTTGTCCTCTTTGAATTTCTATGAAGCGTGCCAACAGAGGAGCCTCAAAACAACCATCGAATGACCTGAAAAGAAAGATTGTCCAACATCATGGTTTAGGGGAAGGATACAAAAGACTATGTCAAAGATTTCAGCTGTCAGTTTCCACTGTAAGGAACGTAGTGAGGAGATGGAAGAACACAGGCATAGTTCCAGTTAGGGCCCAAAGTGGCAGGCCAAGAAAAATGTCAGGTAAGCGGGGGCGACGGATGGTGAGAACAGTCAGTCATCCCACAGATCAGCTCCAAAGACCTAAAACATCATCTTGCTGCAGACGGTGTCACTGTGCATCGTTCAACTATTCAACACACTTCGCACAAAGGGATGCTCTATGGAAGAGCGATGCGGAAGAAGCTTTGTCTGCGCACATGCCACAAAAAGAGTCGCTTGAGGTACGCTAAGCCACATTTGGACAAGCCAGCTTCATTTTGGAATGAGGTGCAGGAACAAGTACAATGTTCTGGAAAAGCAATCTCACTCCCCGACCTGAATGTTGTCAAAAATCGTTGGTGTGATGTAAAGCGGGCTGACCATGCTGGCAACCATCAAACTAACCAAACTGGAAAAGTGTTGTGAAGAACAATAGTCAAAAATAACCAACCAAAATCCAGACCCTCATTGGAAGCTATACAGAGCATGTAGAGGCTGTTATTTTTATGTTATAAAAACAAGCTCTACTAAATACTGATGTAATTTTTTGTTGGGGTGCCCAAATTTATGCACCTGCCTACTTTTGTTGAAATAATTATTGCACACTTTTGGCAAATCCTACAAACTTGATGTTGCTTCTTAAACACCACTGTGTTCATCAGCTATATGATATATTTAACTGAAATTGTTGACCCAAATCACTAGTGATTTATAAAGGAAAATCTGGAAAATTATCAGGGGTGTCCAAACTTTTTCATACCACTGTATTATACAGCAATGGATGAAGTAGTAAAAGACTGAGTTTCAACGTGATAAACACTTCACTATTTAGTCAGACAGGTGTTGCTAGTAGGATGGACAAAAAAAAAAAAAGACAAACAAAACAGAGAGAGAGAGAGACTTGTCGTTACCGATATTGGGGTGTTTCAACAGGCGACATATACGAGCCTCTCGTTCCAGCTTCTGGTGATCTGAGGAGGGACATAAAGAAAGAGGCGTTACTGCTAAAATCCCACTGACATCTCTTGATGACCTGACAGCCGGTTCAGAGCAATCATGGTAAATGTGACATCACCTGTTTTATCAGTGTCGTGTCAAAGACGGTCTACTTTATCAATTTGACACGCTGAACAATGAATTGCGGTATGCAGACCCACAGCAGTGATAGGATAAAGCGATGCGTTGGCGTACTCTGCATTATCACTGATGGATCGGTAGATTTACAACAATCAAGTTAGAGGCAGATCGGTCCATCCACTGAAATGTGACTGGGCCGATAATGTGGGTTCAGAAATCAACAGATAACACTTAAAACAATAAACCCAGTTTTATGATAGCTTGACAACTAATGAGAGGATGAGGAGATAATAAATAACTACAACAAAGAACTGAAGATTTATAAGGAAAACATAGAGCTTTTATAATTGACAAAAAGCCACCAGGATCGGTTCTCCCCCTCATGTTTTCCTGTGTTCTCGCTATTCCTCATGTTCCTGTCTGTCTCTCTTCTGTCTGCATGACCTCGTGTTTTGAGGTTTGCATCTCATCTCTGTCCATTATACTTCCTCTTCCTGCACTCATTTTCTGAAAATTTTTTTCAATAACTTCTCTCTGTGTGGTGCAGAACTACGTACATCTCCTGCCGCTTTCTGTCTCACCCAGGACGTCTAGATTTCTGTTTGACAGCTTGGATTCGGTTTATCTGACACATGGAAAGCTGTCAGTGGAATGACAAGAGTTGCTGACAATACAGATGTGTGTAACGTTGAGGTCCATCAATCAATCAATCAATCAATCAATCAATCAATCAATCAATCAATCAATCAATCAATCAATCAATCAATCAATCAATCAAGTTTTATTTATATAGCGCCTAATCATGGCAACAGATAGTTCAAAGGGCATTTCAAAGGTCAAATTAGTGTATTTAATAGTACCATTGTAAGAACATTTTTAAACAGTTGAAAAAGTCTTCTTTTTGGTATCATTCCAGCTGTGTAGTCACACATGAAAAAACTGAGCCGTACATCACTGACAGTGACGGTCTGCATGCTATTAAAGGCTACAAAAGAGAAACAAAATCTCAAAAGACTTGCACTATTATTTTCTCATGAATTAAATTAGTAAATTTCTCCTTTCTGTAACATATCAGGCACAGCACAATGGTGCAGTGGGTAGCAATGTCACCTCACAGCAAGAAGGTTCTGGGTTCAGTTCCTTTCTGTGGGGACTTTGTCTGATCTCCCCATATCTGTCTGGGTTCTCTCCAAGTTCTCCAGCTTCCACCCACTAAAAACATGCAACATGTAAGGTGAATTGGTCCCACCAGAATCTGTTGGTGTGAGTGTAAGCTTGAATAGTTATTTGTCTTTCATGTGGCCCTGCAATGAGCTGACATCTCATCTGGGGAATACCCCACTTCTCAATCGTAGCCAAGTCTGCAAGACGGATATGCAGCTGAAGACGGGATAACGACAATGTATCAAAAACTATTTAAATACAAATATGCACACAGCAAAATTCCCTTTTAGCAAATAAAGCAAATTATTTAAAAGCAAAAAAAAACAACATTTATCATATAAATATAGAAAACAATACTAGTACTATTTTATATACTGGTTTGATCCCCGGAGGGAAATTAAGAACGCACACTTTAGCTACTGATTCAAACGCATGCATACATATATTTGTGAGTACAGGCCCCTGTATCACACACACACACACAGGGGGGCCTGTGGGCATGCAGGGGAGGTAGAGTGGCAGGCAGCTCCTTCTTGGTGCGCCTCAAATGAAATAAAGGGGACGGCACCTTGCTCAAGGGTGCCTTGGCAGTGCTCCAGGGGTGAGCTGACACCTCCCACTTTCAGCTCACCTCCGGGTATTTTTTGGGGGGGTGGGAGCGGGAATCGAACCGCTGATCTTAAATCATAGGACGACCCGCTCTACCGCCCGCTTTACCACTGAGCCACTGCCGCCCCAAAATATTATTAGTATTATCAGAATACAGGACCGCAGAGGTACTGACAGATACACAGACTACATACGTATGTACTGCATGTACGATATTAATTTATCTGTGTGAGTGGTTATGTAACACTTTAATGATGCTAGCCAACCTGGTTACCAAGCAGGCAGCACTCATAGCCCCCACCCCCCACCCCCCCACACACACACACAATGGAAGGCAGACTTCCCCTTACGCACAGGAATGGAGTACACAGAAGAGAGCATAAACATGAAAGTACACATGCTCACCTAAAGCCACATTCACGTTACACAGGCTTACACTACTCAAGAACTCATGTTCTGCACATGCACCGCATATACAGTACATAATATGCAGGCACACAAATAGACTGACTAAACACAAGTGCACACATTCATTCCAGCAGTGCAGAATGACAGTGAAGCGTAAGCCCAGTGATTACAGTCTTAGAAGATGAGAAGAGTGAGGCGGAGAAAGGAGTGCTGAAGATGGGACAGAGGAGTAGGTGGGAAGGAGAAAAATTGCAAGGCTGATTAATATGCACAAAGCCTGGCCGCCGCCTCTCTGAGACGTGTTGAATGACACTGTTGTTTTACAGACCACCACGTTTTGCTTCTATTCTTTCGCCTGAAAAAGAAAAATGTGTCCTTCTTTTTTTTATCTGTGTTCGGAAACACATTTGAGAGGTTATTATTTGTCCATCATTTATGAAAGATATTCCATGATTTGAAGCTCCATGAAGATTCACATCTTCACAGTTTCCTCACCAAGATTGCCATGGTTTCACTCCAGCGGAACTCATCCCGACTGGTATTTTAAAAACTACCAACTGTCTGCTCATGTTGAACACTCCCTACATGTTATCCATCATGCATCAATGTCAAATGCTAATAAAGAGTATCACGTTTCAGTAGCTTCTGCAGGATAACGTTAGTCCGCAAGAGAAGAATTGACTTTAAGTAAGTGCCATGGCTCACTTTAGTTTACAAGATGGTCAGACGAGACATTATTGTCTTAAAGTGTTTGAAGGGCTGTATGACCAGAAGCTGACATACAATTTTAGTAAAAGATATAGTGGTAAAACTATTACCTTTTTGGAATTATACTGCAGACCAATTATAGCAAGGCAGTCATTACTTGAAAATACACTATAAAAATAATTTTCTTAAAAATGTAGAGTAATATTCTTTTATAAATTACATTATGTTCATATATATACAATTAACTGTGCTTCCTTTTTCCTTCCTATCCTTTTATGAGGCTGGCTGGATCCATAGTAGATAAACCTACAGAATAACAGATGGTCTGCCCACGCCAAAAAGGCTCTGGTCTTTCTATAAAGGAGACTCAGTGTCCATGCAGTCTGCAATATGTGAGACAACATGGCATTGATGTATAGTGGGAGTTTAACAGACGCAGCAGGGGCCGAATCGTCAAGATGAACTCAGCCATTAGACTCTTCTCTTACGCGTTCAACACTTCAAATTCAACAATGACCTATACAACTAGTCAGTGGATTTTGACTATGCGTATGATGAGAACGGTAACGGTTGACTGAATAAATCAATGAAAGAAGAGGTGGGAGTGGTAGGGCTGGCTGGGAGGGGAATTCATCTTCTTCTCCCTTCAGGGATCGCCACATCGAATCAGTTGCCTCCATCTAACTCTGTCTTCTGCATCCTCTTCTCTCACACCAACACTACATCCATAAACCTTCTCTTTGGTCTTCTTCTGGGCCTTCTGCCTGGCAGTTTAAACCTCAGCATCCTGCTACCGACATATGCACTATTTCTCCTCAGGACATGTCCAAACCATCTCTGTCTGGCCTCTCTGACTTTATTCCCAAAACCTCTAACATGTGCTGTCCCTCTGATGTACTCATTCCTGATCCTATCCTTCCTGGTTACTCCCAAAGAGAACCTCAGCATCTTCATCTCTGCTACCTCCAGCTCTGTCTCCTGTCTTTGTCTCTAGACCATACACCATCGCTTTTAGCTGAAACTCTTCTATCACACCTGACACTTTTCTCCACCCTTTCCATCCTGCCAGTACATGCTTCTTCACCTCTTTCCACACTCTCCATTGCTCTGGACTGTTAACCTTAAGTACTTAGAATCCTCCACCTTCTTGATCTCTTTTCCCTGTAACCTCACTCTTCCACTTGTAGGGCTTGAAATTAACTTTTTTTCTTGGTAGCACTGATGCTCCCAAATTTAGAAGTTAGTTGCACCAGCAAAGACTTTAGGAGCACCTACCCAAAAGCAAGACAGTGATGGAGTGATAGAGACGCTCCGTCCATCTCCGTTCCGCACCTCTCTCCCTCGCCCAGGAGAGCAGTCGCAGCTGCGCTCTCAATGTTTCCTGGCAGGACCGCAGTCCTGCTCAGACTGTTTCGCACACATTCTCCGGCAGGTCCACACTCACATGTCCGCATCAAACAAACTGTCGCGTAGTACTCTTTTTTGGCATGAAACCATACTGCTGCTCACAAATGCTCACTTCTAGTCTAGCTTCAACTACTCTGTCCCATAACTTCATTGTATGGCTCATCAGCTTTATTCCTCTGTAGTTGCCACAACTGTGCACATCTCCCTTGTTCTTAAAAATGGGCACCAGCACATTTCTCCAATCCACAGAAATATTCTCACTATGTAAGATTCTGTTGAACAACCCAGTCAGAAACTCTACTGTCACCTCACCTAGACACTTCAATATCTCTACAGGTATATCATCAGGACCGACTGCCTTTCCACTCTTCATCCTCTTCAATGCCCTCCTTACTTAATCCTGACTAATTTTTGCTACTTCCTGGTCCACAACAGCCAACTCTTCCTCTTTGTTCTCTCTCATTTTCCTCGTTTATCAACACTTCAAAGTACTCTTTCCATCTTCCCATCACACTACTGGTACCTGTCAATACACTTCCATCCCTACCCTTAATCACCCTAACCTGCTGCACGTCTTCCCATCTCTGTCTCTCTGTCTTGCCAACATGTATAGATCAATCTCTCCCTCCTTACTGTCCAACCTAGCATACAAATCATCATAAGCCCCTTGTTTGGCCTCTGCTACTTCTATTTTCACCTTACACTGCATCTTTTTCAGCTTCCACCATTTCATCTTCTGCTCTGCCTTTGTCGTCTTCATCTTCCTCACCACCAGAGTCATCCTACACTCCATCATCCAATGCTGTTTGGCTACACGCGACCACTACTTTGCAGTCACTGATCTTCTTCAGATTACACCGTCTACACAAGATGTAGTCTACCTGTGTGCTCCTACTTCCACTCTTATAGGTCACCCTACGTTCCTGCCTCTTATTCACTATAGCCGTTTCCATCCTTTTTGCAAAGTCAACCACCATCTGTCCTTCTGCATTCCTCTCCTTGATACCAAACTTGCCCATCACCTCCTCATCAACTCTGTTTCCTGCACCAACATGTCCATTGAAGTCTGCATCACTGACAACTCTCTCACTTCTAGGTATGCTCTGCATCACTTCAACAAAGTCCAACCAGAATTTCTCCTTTTCCTCCAGCTCACATCCGACCTGTGGAGAGTACCCACTAACAACATTGAACATCACACCTTTGATTTCTAGCTTCAGACTCATCACTCTATCTGACGCTCTTTTTACCTCCAGGACATTTCTAACAAACTCCTCCTTCAAGATAACTCCTACTCCATTTCTCTTCCTATCTACACCATGATAGAATAACTTGAACCCTGCTCCTAAACTTCTAACATGGCTACCTTTCCACCTGGTCTCCTGGACACACAGTATGTCTACCTTCCTCCTCTGCATCATGTCAATCAACTGTCTCCGGTCATAGTTCCAACATTCAACATCCCTACTCTCAGTCCTTTACTCTTGGCGTTCCTCTTCTCTCTTCCTACAAACACAATTTTCTCCTCTCCTGCTTTGACCAACAGTAGTCCAATTTCCACCGGCGCCCTGTGGGTGAACAGCACCGATGGCAGTCGTTGTTAACCTGGGCCTCGACCAATCCGGTATGGAAGTTATAGATTTGATTCGCATGTTTGATTGGCCAAAAGTTTTACACCGGATGCCATTCCTGATGCAACCCTCTGTATTTGTCTGTGCTTGGGACCGTCAAAATAAGACACTGGCTTGTGCCCTAACCAGTTAAATGTAGCCGCAAGAGGAGGGGAAATGGATTGAATGGATGGATGGATGGATGGAAGGATGGATGGATGGATGGATGGATGGATGGATGGATGGATGGATGGATGGATGGATGGATGGACGGATGGATGGATGGATAGATGGACGGACTGGTGAATTAACTGGTTGAATGTATGCCTGTGTCGTGCAGGTTAGGTGCACACAGCATTATCTTAATTCCTTGTAAGAGTTATCCAGTGGTAATCTTTAATTTGTCCTCTTTAAAAAATGCAATGAAAAATCTAAATTCCATCCAGCTCTGTTTGAATATCAACACAGGTTTAGTTGGCAACAATGTCTGAAAAGAGCAGACAGGTTCAACGTGTGCTGTCCCTCAAGATTTCAATTTCATTGATTTGTGCTAACAACTAAGTAAAATCAAACCTTACTTGGAACCTTCAGGGTTTGGGGATTACTGCGAGTACTACGTTGTCTGCAGCTGTAGCAAAGGAACAGTGGTTAGCTGGCTGCAGACCTCAGGAAGGCAATCAACCATTTATTTATTCAGTCTAGCAGTCGGTCAGATACCAATCCTGTACTCGTGATGCAGCAGCGTTAATAAAATATGAGATGAGAAGGTAGGGAAGGAATGAGGATGATGGCAGGTCCTCAGGGGCAAGAGAGAGTATATGGAGAAGGAGGACACATACAGTACATGGATATAGGCTGGGGAGAAGAACATGAGCACTCAGTGTTCACGGAATGAAATGTCAGTGGGAATGTTAGGAGGAAGGAGAGGAATGGATTTGGGTTAATTATCACTTGTGAAGGCTGAAGTCTCACGAGGGGAGGAGACCACCGAAATAACCATTGTTCAGTACATCTGACCCACAACGATCTCATGGCTGCTGCCAGCTGGGAAAGGTTAAGTGTGGACGTAGTGATCAGACAGGAAGAAGCCAATGAAGCTAAATTCCAATAAGTGACATGATACAGCAGACACTTTCCTCCATTCATTCCAGACTGCTTGGATCAGTTGACCTCAAGTATTTAAAGTCCTCCACCTTCGCTATTTCTTCTCCCTGTAGCTTCAATCTTCCTTCTTCATTCCTCTCATTTATGTACACATATTCTGTTTTCCTTTGGCTAATCTACATCTTCTCCTCTCCAATGCATGTCACCATTTTTTTAAATGTACCTCCACCTGCTCCCTGCTTTCACTGCAGATCACAATGTCATCCTCGAACATCATGGTCCATGAGGATTCCAGTTTAACTTCATCTGTAATCCTATCCATTACCACCGCAAATATGAATGGGATCAGAGCTGATCGCTGATCAGTCCCACATCTAACTTGAACTCTATCTTGCACTTCAATGCATCTGTGGTGCTCCTCCTAGGCATGAAGCCATATTGTTGCTCACAAATACTGTCATGAGTCTACCCTCTACTACTCGTTCCCACAACTTCATTGTGTGACTCATCAACTTTATTCCTCTATAGTTCCCACATTTTTGCACATCACCCTTGTTCTTAGAAACAGGCACGATCACACTCTTCTATTCCTCAGGCGTCTTCTCACTCATTAGATTTCTGTTAAACAACCAGATCAAAACTCCACAGCCACCTGCCCGAGATGATTCCATACCTCCACAGGAATGTCATCCAGACCAACTGCCTTCCTGTTCTATATTGTACTTAGTGGTCATTCTAACTTCACCCTTGCTAATCACTGCTACTTCCTGGTCCACCACGCTTGCATGTTCTACTCTACCTTCTCTCTCATTTTCCTTATTCATCAACTCCTAAAAGTATACCTTTCATCTACCCAGCACACTGCTGGCACCAATTAACACATTTCCATCTCTGTCTTTAGTCACCCTAACCTGCTGCACGTCCTTCCCATCTTGATCCCTCTGTTTGGCCAACCTGTAGAGATCTTTCTCTTCTTCTTAAGTGTCCAACCTGACACACATGCTATCATTTTATTCTTGTTTTGCCTTTGCCACCTCCACTTTGGCTCTACGTTGCATCTCAATATTCTTATTTCCTCTCTTTGGTCTTCTCCCCACCTCTTCCTCATTAGCTTCTTTCCTTTGATGGTTTCCTAGACTTTATGGTCCCACCACCAGGTCTTCTTCTCTCTTTTCCTACTAGAAGACACCTCAACACTCTCCTACCTGTTTCTCTGATCATCTGGTCATCTGGGCTGGTCCCATTTTCTGGGAGCATCTCCTGTCCACCAATAGCACCTCTTGTTTAAAAGTTGTACGATACTCTTCCTTTCTCAACTTCTGCCACATGGTTCTCTGCGCTGCCCTTGTCTTCTTAATTTTGTTCCCCACCACCAGTTTCATCTTACACACCGTTAAATCACTAATGCAGCCTGTTCTGGTCATTACAAAAAGTGTAATAAATAACTGCATAAACTTAACAAGGCAGTCAGAGACTTACCCTGACCTACTTCCAGGGTAGGTCTTTGACCATAGATCAAAGCTAGTGCATACTGTAGGTAGATCAAAACACTATCTTTGAGCTAAGGTCTTACTCACACTGTCATCTCCCTCTTCTTTCTATCCTATCCGGTTCCTGAGTGTACAAAAGTTGAAATTTGACCTTGACCTATTTTTCTCAAGGTCATAGTCATCGTGTCATTTTCATCCCCTTTGTCGCCCAAGTAATCAGCTTTTTGTTTCATCCTTTAATCTGCAACTGCTGTGAAGATATTTGGTGGACATATTAATGGTCGAACAAACAAACAGACACATGAACACTGCCAATTACAATACATCACCGCTTTGAAGCGAGTTGTAATTATACGCAGAGCTACAGCTGAAATACAAAGACATCATAATAAGTTTGAACAAGAGGGTTTGATAACCACATCTGCTCAGGATATCTAACATTAACACAAAGCTGGAAAAGTTGAGTAAGATCACTGCTGCTGCATTGCAGGTAAAATATCACATCGCACACACACATACATACACACACATACACAGAGGAAGCACAGCTCTATCATAAAAAATTTCAAGGCCTTACTTCAACCTCTGGCAACCCCTGACCAGAGATCAGATCACTGCCAATAAACAAACTCTACGATTGGATGGAGGCCTTGCCCAACAGACCTGTCCTACATTTCCTGTTGACATGTTTTAGATTGGCATTAACTGTCCAGTAGCTGTAAGGGGGGGGTGTGGGGGGTTCAAGATGTTAGACACAGAGGAGAAGTCTGGTTGTGTGCATCAGAATGTAATTACCTCGTTTATTTTAATATATCTCATCACAATTACGTTCAAAAATACACAGCTAGGACTTCTCATGAATGTCCACGTTTTACATCCACTCAGAGTGGTATTTGCGACTCTTGAGTCAGTGGTCTCAAGTATTTACCTACAATAAATAAAATCTTGTTGTAGCTGTGAGAGACGACTGATATAGAGTGAACCGTATCAGTTTGACAGAGCGTGGCACTCTCAACTCCTCTGCTATTTGAGTGTGTGTCTGTGTCAGATGAGAGTCCCATGCTAAAGGCATGTAGGCGTTGAGGCACATGGCCCTCAGCTGCCAAGTGCCGGGGGTGCCTTCTCTCACATGACCCCTCCCTTTCCTTTGCTACCATCACCATCTGTCCTAAAACTACGCTCCGGTTGAAGTCGCTTCAACCAGAGCTCTGAGCTCACTGACCTCACCTGCTGCCTGCAAAATATTACCAAAACAAACAGACCTGAATGATACCTGATGCTACTTCTAAAGCAAAGCAGCCATACATCAGGACCGCCACAAAAATGTGGTGGCGGCAGCCCATGTCAGATAGGTCATGGAGCTATAAATAGGGCCTGGAGGAGAAGTAGTATGCAGCAGCTCTGGGGCGTCTAACATTGCTCCGCTGTTTGAACATGGCTTATCCATTAGTAAGGAGTGAAGCACAAGCCTTGCACTCCATTCAGTCAGGTCACATCAGTCCTTCTATCAAATAAGTCAGGAGATTAGGCTGTGCCTCGGAAATATGGTGGAAAGCTCCAAGCAGCTGCACTCCCTGTTTAAAAAAAAAAGTGTCTGATTTATTCTGTGTGTCTGATACCATCAAGACGATCGCTGGGATTAGACATTAGTCTAACTGTTAATAGCATCAACAGCATCCAAGACAGGTTACATCTCATTAAAGGTGCTCTTACACTGACCTTCGGTCAACACACGATTAGAAACTCTTAACCGCTGCCAAGTATTATTTGAAAAATAATAGTTCTCCTGTAATAGTACAGATTAAAAATGGATGTCATCTTGTTTTTTATGCCATTTATTTCTCTACTTTATTTCTCTACTTTGCATCAAATCTCTCTACAAATGATCTTCAACCTGTTTCTTCACTGAATAAAATATCACCAGAGGAAAAAGACAGAATGATTTTCATCTTATATCCGCTGTACCTGGAAACAGAACACTGGAACACAATTAAACATCTGA
The DNA here is from genome assembly GCF_040054535.1 of Antennarius striatus. Classification (NCBI taxonomy): domain Eukaryota; kingdom Metazoa; phylum Chordata; class Actinopteri; order Lophiiformes; family Antennariidae; genus Antennarius; species Antennarius striatus. Next base: position 11,310,540 of record NC_090778.1, on the reverse strand, counting down.
TTTGTGTTCCAACGCTGCACACAGCTAGAGTGGGTATCAGCAGAGTGAGGAAGAGCACACACACACACACACACACACACACACACACACACACACACACACACACTCATCAAATGGTCCTCACATTGATACTTACTATTTAAAAAGAAAGAATGATCCGTGTGTGTGTGTGTGTGTGTGTGTGTGTGTGTGTGTGTGTGTGTGTGTGTGTGTGTGTGTGTGTGTGTGTGTGTGTGTGTGTGTGTGTGTGTGTGTGTGTGTGTGTGTGTGTGTGAAGGCAGGGTAAAAGTCAAGTGTCAGTGTGGCACCACCTGGCAGGGCCTTAGCGGAGGGGGGGGGGGGGGCTCCAGTTACGAAACTGGGGGGCCAGTGGGAGATTTACACTTAACAAGTGGTTTGATGACGAGCGGCGAGGCCTGAGCTGCTGCTGGGCTCATCGTGACCGACATGGCATTTAGGTTTGGCTTAAACCATTACTGGCTGAGCAGCTTTTAATTAAGGTGCTGAAAAGATTTTTATTCACTAAAATACAATTGTATGATTATAAAGTAAAACATTATTACGATAAATCCTTACATTATTTAGCTGACATTTTCTCAAGAGTTACTTAAGGTGAGACTGAAAGGAGCTTAATTTCCTGTGATGTATTTGACAAGCAGTAATTATTAGGAGCCTTTGGTTCTTCATGTCCATTAAGAACTTATTTAACAGCAACAATGACCCAGCAAATGGGAAAGTGCAGCGGCGGCAGTCTGACTCTATTCAACCTCAGAATTGAATCAATGCCTTTTAAAGGAAAGTTGAAGCTTATACTGTTTGTTCGGTATAAAACCCATACCAATTGCTCAGGGCCACTTTGAAAACTTTTGAAATGCTATGTTTGTTGACAAAGTTCCACACCACCAAATCTGACAACTGTAAGAGGTCGTTTTTCAGGGAATGCTTGCTTGATGAAACTATTTACTAGCTGTAGAGTAATGTTTGGTTAGATGTTCCATCAAAAACATTTTTTAGTTTCTGTCAGATGTTTGTGGAAAGCTATTACAGTATTCCAAGGAATTACTGCAATGTGACTCCATCCTGCACACTGTGTCTGGTCTAGGACTCATGGTTGTGTGAGCTCTCCTCACAAGAGCTCTGGCTCTCCTCATTCTCCTCTGGGTGTTTCAACTGGGTTGCAGCATAGATCATTTCTAACTCTATCTGGGGAGGCGGCTCTGTGCCCCCACAAAATAAAAATAAAAATGTGAATCCTTTGTGAATCACAGTACAGTTCTTTTTTGATGCCTTATGCCATCATCACTGGTTCCACAGGTTCCAAGGGGCACTGAAATCTTAACCCTGAGTTGGCCGTGTGTCTCCTGAAAACCTCAGAGCAGGGATGTCAAAGTCCTCTTCACTGAGTGCCTTATCAGTATAATGGCTGTCCCCAAAGGGCCGGATGTAACTTATAAATGCAACTAAATGTAATATAAAATAAATGTAAAATAAATGTAACTACTCCTTAATGATAAATAACTCTGAATTAATTACTTATGTAAGTTAAAAACATTACAGTTGCATAGAAAAAATGTGTTTGCTTGTTGCTCTGTTATAACATAAACCCTTTTAATCTGTCAGGTTATGAAACCAACATAACTCCATCAATCAAGTCGCAAAGTATCTAACTGAATTTAAAAAAATGACAACAATCATAAGTTAGGACATTAACTTTGTTCATAATGCTTTTGTCAAAGTTAAAATGGGCTTAATTACTGCCTTTGTGGACACTCTGACCTTTTATGCTCTTGTGGGCCACATAAAATGATGTGGCGAGCCACATTTGGCCTCCAGGCCATGAGTCTGTGCACCTTAGAGGTTCTTTAAATGGGTTCTGTTAGTGAAAGACTGTTTAACAGGTCAACCTGGTGTGGGCTGCTTACCTCTGGCAGACAACTTTTTGGTGTTGATTATTTTGGCGGCATGCTCTTGTCCTGTGCACAGCTTCACACATCTGCGCACCACTGAAAACGCTCCTCTGTAAATGACAGGGGAAAAAAAAAAACATTAATGAAGCTTTGTTTTAATACCAGTCCAACCAGTTGATATTTTAAGTCGAGTTCATCAAATATGTCTGTGTTTGATGCAGCGTTTAATGAATAGACATTAGCTGCAGGATCCTGATGAATTGCTAAGAGACAGGTTCAGGACCTCGGCTAGTTTAATGACTCAAGCTGAGCTTTTGCTGAGAACATTTTCTGCAGAGTCTGCACTTTTCAAGGCCCGATGCAGAATAGACTTGATGTTCTTGCTACATTAAGAGCAGGCTGCCAAGATTTCTGTGCTTGATAAGCTCCCATGTGGATCTGCACACGCAGTCAGCATATTCTAAATAACATGCACACATGTAGTGTCTGCTAAAATGAACTCTTAAACACAAACCAAACATCAGGGGGTCGGTTGTCAGGATGCACAAACACATTCACATCAGATACAGACCTAAACACCTCTTACAGTCCCTTCATCTAAACTCTTTCACAAAGCATTCCCAAAGCACATTTTCACAATTTCTGTCCAATGTAAAACGAAATTCAAAATAGATGAACCTGTTGGGACATGAAAAAAGGTCCCATTTCAACAAAGAGGATCTGCAGAAGAAGAATACAAGTACGTCCCCTTGAGAAGCCACAATAGACATTCCTTCACTCATTACAAGACTGGCTTCACAGCCTCGACAAGCTCTGCTCCCCTAACTGAGGTAGTCACAGACAAATAACAAGGTCAGGGTCAAAGGTGAGGGTTGACATTGACCTCAGAGATGTGTACACAATAGAAATATCTATGTGGAGACAAAACAAAAGGGAATGCTGAACATCGACCTGCTTCCAGACAACAAGGAACTTAAGATACAGTTGGAAACATCCCTCTCCAAAGCCCCCAGACATTTATCCGCCCCACCACCCTTCCATATCACCAAGGACATTTCTTTATTAACTCTAAACCTATCACCTGCTTTTGGATCCAGATCCAAAGTCCCACTAAACTGTAAATTCATAACATTTGCTCCCTTCTCATATGCTGGATTATTGCAGTCACAGAGGGCGGTGTCATGAGAATGCTAATACATCCACACCTGCCCTCCATCCTGTCAAGCTTCTGTCACCGGGTGGCCAACTGCTTGTCATAATTTCAGTCTTCGTTACCCATAAAGAAATCCTCCAACAACATGAGGATGACATTTAGATCAATGTCAGCATGTGGGAAGGGGGACGAATATCAGAATCTAATGGTAAGTTTCTTGGCTAAAGAAACTGAAACTAAATAAAATCAAATAACAGTCACACAGCATGTCATGTCATGAGAAAACCCTGAGCATGGCAGGGATGGAGACTGTACCAAAAGTCACGTGACATTTTTTGTAGGAGATATTTTTGGTCCTTGTAAGAAGTGTTTGTATTTGTTTGTTTGTCTTAGTCATATGTTGTTAATTGTCAGGTGCAATTTGTATTTTCAAAACAAAATATGTTATAATGGTGTTTAGTTTGCAAAAGCCACTGTTAGCTATCATTATTCTTTACGTCATAACTGAAGATGGAGAATGGATTGATATTGACTTAAAAATCATAACTATAAAATTAGAAGAATCAAACCTTTTTACCCGACATGAGCTGTAGGGACATCAACTCCTGCTCCTTGTCTACATATGAGAATGGATCACATTTAGTAATTTACCTAGATTATGGGTGAGGCTACTCCTTCAAGAACACACTAGGCTTGCGCTAGCCATTCGCCACTTCGCCATAGGCGAAGTAAATTCCAGATTGGCTACAAGGTTTTTAGACTGTGTAGCAACAGTGGCATCCTTATTTTTACGGAAAAAAGGCTAAAACTTTCAACTTTTTCGCTCGCTATTTCCGTTAGGCTATATCCGCTAGCGAGCCCAGGTACTTCCGCTAGCGAGCGGCGCTAGCGAATATAGCGCAGCTATTTCCGCATGCCGACGGAAATAGCCAAAGTGACCCGAACGTTCCCGATCATTAAATATCCACTCGGGTCATGACCTTCTTTCGTCCAATGAAAAACAAAAATATCATTTTTTTACAAACTGAACCCGCGAATTGGTGTAAGACAAGGCGAGGACGATCGATCAAAAGAATCCAGTGTTTTATAGTAGAGTTTGTGTTAAAGTCCTCATTAATAAACAAATTGTGAATGCTGAGAGGGGGGAGGAGTGGTGACAGACCGATCAGAAGGTAAATGAAAGATATTATCAATACTTGTTTGTAGTCTTAGACTTTTGTTCCCTATGACCAACAGGAATAACCAGCGATGCATGTAAATATGTATTCACCTCGCTTGATATTTTTCATGCCTTTTTAAATTGAAATGAAAAATCATGTTATTGAATTAAATAAAATAAAATAAAATAAACTATGGCATACCAATGGTGTTGGTGGTGGTCAAAGTTAAAATGTCTTCTAGTCTAAGTAAAACTTACAAGTAAACATTGAGTAACATTTTGTATGACTGTATCTTCACATAGGGAATGGAAGTTTTCAATTGTTGAATCTCACATTCACACCTGCATAAAGTAGGACAGAAATAAAGATAGTCCAGCTTGAACTGCTGACTTTAGTGTATTTTTGTAGTTAAACTGAACAGAAGATTTTGCCCTCAGAATGCAGGAAAACAACCCCATTTTCAAAAAAAATTTGGCTTTTTGTGGCTTGCTCAATTCTTTTACACTGAGCCAAAGTGGCTTAGTCATACTAGCTCCTAGTGCAAGCCCAGACAGATGTTGGCCCTTAAATCATTTTCATTCCAGTTTTAAGCCCATAACAACATCTATCTTTTTCTACCTAACGTTTCTTTCTTATGATATGTCAAAAGCGTGAAATGATTAAGAATCACGTTTTGTTTAGTTCATTCTGTAAAGTGCATGATTTCATACTGTCGACGTAAAAAACACAAATTTTAGGCCATATCACCACGCCCCAAATTGGAGACGTGAGTTCTTGTCTAAAAAAGCTGATGTGGAGATCAGGAGGCTGAATGAGAGGTGTGTGTGTGTCATGTTCAAGACTTTGTCACAGTGGTGTAGCGTCAGTCAATCCTGAGGAGGTCCTACCCCAAAAGGAACTCAACCTGAGGATAAATACACAATAACACGCCAAGTGTTTATATACTCGCAGACAGGCAAACAGCAGCATGCCTTTAATCTGGCGGGTATAGGAAGGCATGCCAACAAGGGCCAGGTTTCAAAAACCAGTTCCAAAACAACCAAACTTAGATTCCGTCAGAATTATTAACATATTTTAATTTCATGCTTCTCTTATTTCATCAAGGTAAGGATACCTAACAAACATGCTGAACACCACTGTGAACATGGTGTACACACCTCTAAGTGTACATTGTTTGATGCATCATCTTAACCTGCAGAGGGTCTTCAGCAGCATCGCCTCAGAATCAGATAAGTGACAATGAAATATCCGCTCTCTGACTGACTCCTTGGATAATCAAAAATACATCTAGAGAGGACTCTGTCCAGGCCCAACGGCCCCTTTTAATAACATCAAACCATCCACGTGCCATTTATCAGTCAAGAAATTTGTGTTTGATAAAAATGTTGCAAGGACTGATTAATTTTCTCATGGATCCATTCCAAAATCAAATAAATTGCTCCCTTCTCTTGCTAAACTCTGAGACCAAGTTTCATAATCTGTCAAGAGTTGTTTGTTCTTCTGTAATTCCGCTAACAAACTAACAAACCAACAGGTAGAGTGCAAACAGAACCCCATTAGCAGTGGTAACAACATGCTATTGCCACTGAAAGAAGACACAGACCTCAAAAGGTGAATACGTGAATTATATATGACTGTCAACATTGCTATTAAATGATTCACATTTCTCCTCGCATTAGTGATAAACAAGATATTTTTTTGCTTTGCATTCAAATTTCGATGATAAATGTATACATGAAAGAAGAAGTATCAACACAAGAAACACGCTTCTTGAATTACCCATCAGATTCTTTAATTCCCTCAAAGCAGCACATAAATATGATGCGGACACACGCTGTGCTCGAAATGTTTACGTTGTTTTTTTTGTTGTGGTTTCAATTATAATTGCAGTTGCATCTCTACAAACACCACAGGATAAATCAAGCTATCAGTAAACAGTGAGTGATGTGCATGATAATCAAACAACAGCAGCACAATGTAGGACACCGCCAGAACATGAACGCCTGACAAACAGTGATTTCTCTGTTGTTCCTCCTCCACCCTGAAGTAATAATGGAGTAACGTCACGAAACACAGACGTACAAAATGTCAGCACACACTGTCAGGAGTATTTAAATACATGTACAAAAATATAGTTCGAGTATTTATACTGACTGAAGCAGGAATCTACTCAACCGACATCACAGCGGTGCAATGAGGACACAAAAAATAACCTACTGTACTAATCCAGCAGGGAGAAGGTCCAGAAATGTCCCCCGAAGACCACCCCAAGATAGACCCCCCCAACCAGTACTACATATTACTACCCCTCAAGTAGTACTACGTATTACTACACCCAACCATTATTACATATTACTACCCCCCAATTAGTACTACATATTACTACCCTAACCACCTTTAGTATGACGTATTACTACCCCCAACTTGTACTACATCTTACTACCCCCCAAGTAGTATTACCTATTACTATCCCTCCAACCAGTACTATGTATCACTACCCCCCAATTACTACTACGTATTACTACACCACAACCACTTTCAGTAATACGTATTAATACCCCCTAACTAGTACTACATATTACTAACCCCCCAACTTGAATGTATTACTACAACACAATCATCTTTAGTACTACGTATTACTACACCATAACCATCTTTAGTACTACGTATTACTACAACACAATCATCTTTAGTACTACGTATTACTACAGCACAACCATCTTTAGTACTACGTATTACTACAGCACAACCATCTTTAGTACTATGTATTACTACAGCACAACCATCTTTAGTACTACGTATTACTACAGCACAACCATCTTTAGTACTACGTATTACTACAGCACAACCATCTTTAGTACTACATATTACTACAGCACAACCATCTTTAGTACTACGTATTACTACAGCACAGCTTTTATTGCTGCTTGTACGACACAGATTTTATGACTAAAACAACAACAGTACTAATCAACTTATCCATCTCTGCAGTCACTGTTGTTGCTAGGGCAAAAGGGTGGCATTTCCTGACACAAGGGTAAGGATGAGACAGGCTGGAAACAAAAACAGGACATTTCCCGTAGACCAGCGCTCCGTGCTCAGCAGTCTAGAACTCAGCACAGCTTTGAACTGTGGAGCCCAGAACTCAGTCTGACGATCCTCGTGACCTTCATGTTTATTTTAATGCCTCTGACATCACTCTATGATTTCATTACCTGATCATCAGTTATCCTAGAGGATGTATGAGAAGCTAAAAACTGGCTTGAACGGGTGTTACATAGCTTATTGCTTCTATTTTTTATTTTTTTAATGTGTAATTAAAGTTAATTATTTCTAGAACTACTTGCATTTGTACAAAAACAAAAGCGATGTCTGCGGAACTCACAGCTGTGATCCCGTGTGCCTACTGTTTGTCTTCCTGCGGAACATTAGCTCGTATTTAGCAGCTCTTCAACAGTATGTTGTTCATGTTGTGTAATATGAAGTCATTATTTGAATACTTTGAAACGTAGAATTGGCTGGTTGCATATGAAATAAAGGCAAGTATGTGTTCATGATAAATAATTACCGTTCTATTTCTTAAATCTTCTTAAATAAATTCACACAATGCTTGCGTACATTCATTCATTCATTCATTTTCTGCCACTTTATCCGCCGTAGAGGGTCACAGGGAGCTGGGGCCTATCTCAGCTGGCATAGGGCGTGAGGTGGGGGACACTCCAGGCACGACGCCAGTGCACCGCGGTGCATACATTAAGTTATACAAAAAAATATCTAACAGTTACATCTTGGAAAAAATGTGATAGACCGACAACAAACATGTCACCACCTGACTCATGCTCCATAGATGGTAGGAGATACTGTCGTTAATATCAACACAGCTGCGGGGGGAAAGTCTGACTGGAGATCTGTTTGAGTTTTTAAGTTTTTGTTGTTATTGTACTGTTTAAAGTATTATTTCAGTCCTTCTGAGAACGCTGCCTTAAAAAAAAAGGAAGAATAGGACAAATGCATGCTGGATTGTCAAAAGACAACAAAAGAGAGTGATAAAGGCCTGTACAGTTTATCATAACCGCACAGGCACTAAATATTCACTAAATAATCACCAAAAATGTATTAAATGGTCACCAAACAGCTGAACATCTATCGAATTCTGCGTCCTTTAACAGCATGCAAGTACTGAGGGTGGGGGGGGGTGTGCAGAGTACTTTTTATACACCCCAGTTTCTTTTTCCTCTGTGGTTCTAAAGGTTCCACTGAAGGTATCCCTAGTGTCGATGGTCCTCGTGGGATCATCACGCGTGTCGACAGCAGACCCCGTCAGTGTTTATTGTGAAGATGTGGAAACATGCATGGGGGGGTGGGGGGGTTAGTCTGAACAGAGCAGGCAGATTAGAGGGAGACCTGCACAGGGGGGAGAGCTGTCATCCCGAAAAAACACCAACATGCGCGTGCACGCACACACACGCACTCACACACACGCACACACACACACACACACACACACACACACACACACGGCCTGTTCTGCCCTGCACTGGACACCAGGCATGCTCTGGTTCACACTAGAGAACCCCCGACACTCACTTCCCCAGTTCCTCGTACAGCTGGTACTCGTCCGTGAATCTCGTACAGGTTGTCGTGGCCATGTCGCTCCCCGTGTCTGGCTCCTCCAAGTTTGACAGTTCCGAAAAATTAGCAGTTGTTTAGCGCTGAATGTGAGTTAATGTTTCGGGTCCGTCCAGCAGCTAGACGGCCGTCGGAGCGGTGAAATGCCTGTCGAGGCGCCGAGCGAAGGAGGGTGTGTTACCGACGGGAGACCAGGGTGGGTGTTCTCTCCACTATCTGACAGCTACCGCGCTCAAACGACCCCTGATCAAGATGAGGGAGTGGAGAAGAGCCATTTCCGGAGCTGATTTTCAAAATAAACTGCTTTTGCGTTCTGATAGTTATAACTACAGCACTGTCATAGAAATCGAAAGAATAAAGTTTATTCCTGCTTTAGGCAGGATTAACTATTAAAATAGCATTAGCTAGCTCATGTGTACGGAGAATACCTTGGCTAAGGTATAGACACCAGTTCGCTCACCAGCTCACAATTGCTTAGCGTGTATAAGAATTAGAAAAGCTAGGGTTAATTTAAGACACTAAATTAATGTTTTTGCTTACATTCACTAACTCAAAAAACTTATTAAGATTATTAGAATTTCATCAAATATTTTGGTCTTTTCATTTTGAAAACTTTAAAACCAAACCCTTTGATAACTTAAAGAGAATGCACATTTTACAGTTCTGATCTATTGGTTATCAGAATGACTGTTATTTGAGAAATTGTTAATTTAATCAATTTCCATAAAAACCTTAGATCTTGTAAAATATCCAATTATAGAATATAGAAAAGTATAATAATATATACAATACATGGGTATTATCCAACCTTTCTACACAAAACCATGTGCTGAGAGAGTTGCTTTTATTTTGAAGGTAAAACTCCTGTAATTTCCGTTTGTGTGCTGGTGAATCTGCTGACTTGATATTTCTGATTTGGTTGCACCCCTGACTGTGAAGCATTGCGAAGACGTGCCTCTCTGCCGCCATCTGGTGGATGAAACACAGCGCGCAAATATCAACGCACCTTCCGCCTTCACGGCGCGTACTTCCAAATAGGGGCAAACATGAGGGAGCTCGCTCGTGTCTTGAAAACGTCGCACCATGTGTGCTATAAAACCATTTGTTTATGTGGATTCAAACAGTGGTGTGACCTGTGTCAAACTTTAATCCCGAGGAAATTTCTGAAAGATTTTTGTTTGACCCCTAAAATAAATGTTGTAAATTATAATTCAGACACAAATTATGTTTCTGCAAGGGAGATATCAGTGTACTTAATACAGGTAAGGTCACTGTAAACGTTTAGCACGTGAATCTCTGTAGGAATGTTTATTATTATTTATTTGATTAATATCAAAGGGAAGTAAGTGTGAGGATTAAATTAAGGCCTGACGCAGCTGGAGTTCATAATGGCATCGCTTGTTTGCCAGGCCATCATTTTTATAATCAAATGAATAGTATTGGATGGATGACAACTTCTTACAGGCATGTTTCTCTTTCTAACTTTGGTGTTTCTATAGGTTTTGCACCACAAAATTTCACATTTTTATTCATAACCATGTATCTGCAAAACATCAATTTCTCACCATTCACAGCTTCAGCTTGGAAGGAGCAGAACTCAGTGACTTGGGCCTGATCTGAGCCTATTTTTATGGATCACTACCTGCCAACCCAGAGATGATCCTTTATTGAACCCTGTGGTGCTCTCCTTGACAACTTCATATGTGAGTGAAAATGAGATAACAACTGGGTGTGAAATATTATTCAGAGGAACAAAGGTTGGAAAGATACATATTTTCCACAGTCTAACGGTGACAGAGCTGTTATCTCTCTTCTTTCATAGCAGTGTGATGTAAAAAAAAATACTCAGCTAGCAGCTTCTCATTTTACTGCTTTTAATTTACTGGACACATTTTTAATGTTGTTTAACGACTCCACACTGGCATCCTGTGGCTGTATCAGTGCCAACATGTCAACACTGGAAATTATTTCTAATTATTTAGTTTGATTAGCAACTTGGACTTTCAGCTTCCTGAGTGGCGTCTTCACCTGACGTAGCAGGACGATTTCTGAGAAACAACTTTGTTCGGTCTTCAATCCAAGAACAGTTGTGTTGATTTTTTTTAAAAACTTCCAAAAAAAAGACTTCTCTCTGTAGCTGAAATACACAGAAGACACTTCATATTTTTTCAGAAATGTACAGATTTCACTCAAAACAGGAAGTCACTCATTTCAGTCAGTAAATCAATAATATCACGTATCTCATTCACCGCCTGAAGACAGGACTTTAATGTTAATGCTGTCTAATAGTTTTATTCCCATCTGTCTTTTTTCTCTTGTAAACGCTAACGCACCCAGAGAGGTCAGGGAGAGGGAGGTGTTTCAGTGCAGAAGGCGGACGGAATTGACGTGGAGATGGTAGAGGAAGTCAGCGTATGATGCTCCTCCGTTGGGACTCTTGTCCTCCACCAGGTGGCGCTGCAAAGTCTCTTCGCAGGCGTCACCCTCCTTGATTACCCACAACTGACACAGAAAAACAGACACAAACTGATCAGCAGCTACGAGTATTAGTCAGTGAAACCTGACTCACCAAAATGCGACTAACACCAAAGTCCTGATTGACACCAAAGTCCTGATTGACACCAAAGTCAAGCTGGGTAAATAAAGTGATCGATGGGAAACGAGGCCACTAACCCACGCCTCACCTTTACTGTACTTGCCTCAACTTTTTGTTAGTTCGGTTCTGCTTACCCTACAGTTGTAGCATCCCCTCAGTGTAGCTGGTTGCTTTAGTGACACCCAACATCTTGTGACATCTTTTTCAACACTCATACTGTACGTACTGTGCTGACAAACAAAGAAAGGTGCCCCCCCTGCCGGGCAGCCTACAGGGCCTCTACGATCACCTGAGCCTGTTTGGAATCCCAACAGACATACCAGATATTGAAGCAGATCTTAGGGACCGGGTTTGACAATGTAAATACAAATAACAAAAAATAATACAATACTGTCGGCGTAGAAGGGCCATTAGTCACACTGAGGGCTTCATTGGTTGCTTTATGTGATTGCTCTTGGATGCTACAGAGAGATTTAGGAGGCTCATTGAAGCTGAAAGAAAACAACTCACACTCTGTGTTGTACACCTCAGAGGGTTTCTAACATTGTCCCTTTTTTCCCCCTTTTTATGGTATTTTGTTAGAATTCTTCCACCTTCTCCTCAGTTAAAGAACAGTATTTAACCTCACTAAGGGCACGTTTTTATGATCACACTCATCACATTTTGCTTCTTTGCTTTACAGTAGTCTATTTATTTCCATGTGGTCTCTCACGAGCTTCTGAGTGAACTTCAAAACATGTTTTCTTAGAAACGTTGATAAATGAAGTGACATCACAATGAGAATATGAGCCAATAACTGCTTTCATCTATCTCTTCTTTCCATTGGCTATGGATTTTAAATATTTCTGATATTACAGAACGCAGCACACGAGGGAGCACCGCACTCTGAACAGAGATCTTTGTGAATCTGTGATGCTGAGACAGTGTCTGTGTGATCGGTGTTCTACAGGATTGTAGCTCACCTTGCGAGTGCAGTGTGTCTGAGAGCTCAGGAGTGTAATGAGGGATCGAACACTGACAGACAAAGGGTTTTCAAGAAGTGGCAGCTTGGTCTGAAAGAACAGCAGCAGACAAAGCTTTAATTCAGTGACAGAAATGATCGAGTTCAGAGAAATCATTCTTTTACTTTTAACTCATCATTTCATGAACTTTCCCAATTTCCTGATTTCCTCTACTCAAGAACTTCCTCATATTTATGCTTTGTTGTATCAAATCCATTGTGGGCTGATCTTCAACACTGTCATGTAGCTGTAGCACTACTGTATTAGCTCCTATCTGACCTCTGTTTGTTCCTTACCTCTCCAGAGGGCAGGAAGAAGAAGCAGCCGGTGTTGAAGAGCTCAGCCAGGGTGGATGCTGGGACCTGGCTACCCACCCACAGCAGCAACGTGAGGGGTGCATGAAGCAGATACAGACCTGTGGGCTCCAGACTTGTAGCACAGCAGCGCAGATCCTCCTCCGGGTTTGGAGAGTTGGTGCTGTCGACCGACTGCGGCTGCAAACGACAAACGAGTGATGATTTACTGACACGACCCAAAGCGTCAAGGCAACAGCAAACAGAATACATAGAAGGCTCCCTCACTGATAGTCAGCCCTTATGTGACCCTTAAACATGGGTCTGATTTAGATGCCTTGTAGCTACTGAATGAACACCTGGAGGTCAGAGGTCTTCCCTTAACTTCAGTATAATGAGCAGAAATTAAAGGATCATAAGTATGTGGTCTAAAATCCACAGGACAAGTCCTGACCTGTCCACTTTTCTTTTTTTGCTGTGCTATTCCTGAACATACAGCCCTAAGAGATAAGATCGCCCTGCTGGAGAACAGGCAGATGGAGGTGAAGCACCTGCTAGAAGGAGTGAGAAAGAAAGAACACCTCCTAAAAAGGAAAATCAAAGAGAGGAGGATGGGAACCAGAGCACAGTGCTGTGTGGGGATAACCAAACGCAGACAAAGAGCTGGAGTAATATTCTTGAGGTGAACCTTGAGGTAACCCCCCCCCCCCAGTACGACCTGCCCTGTGCTGATGGTACTGACCAAAGGCAGCAGCCGGGGATAGAAGTGCGTGGAGGTTTCGCTGACGTCCATGCTGAGCACCTGGCAGCGCTGCTGCAGACGCTCGTGAACGGAGCTCCTCAGACCCGGCAGCAGCACCTCGCTCTTCCTCAGACTGTTGATGTAGACAGGAAAGACTCGCAGGTGCTGGGGAAGGACCAGCTGCAGCACACACACACTAGTCAGTCATACCTTTCTCTATCATCACAGTTCAGTCCATTTAGCTCAACTGTCAGCTACCTCTTCTGGTGTGAAATCTCACCTGTCCGGTTGAAACTGATGCGGAGCAGCAGTGTTTGCGGTAACAGGCCAATCCTTGTGTTACCTCAGTCTGCAGCTCCCCCCTCAGCTCCTGCAGGGGGCGCTCCAGCACCGCACAGTACACTGCAAAGCCACATTTACAGTGATGTTGTCCTCTGACATCTTTTAAAATCTTTTTTCTGGGTTTTCATTTGACAAATGACGATAAACAGAGGGGAATGAACTGGGAGCTTTGTCGTCTTAAATTTTTGTTTTTATTTTATTTTATCTGAACAAAAATGATGTCAGCATCTAATCTGGGGGAATTTTTTATGTTATTGCTCACTAGGCTCACTGGATTACTCTCATGATGTTTACTCATTACTAAACATTTGAGCTATTTTACCTAACCTTTGTTTTAAGTATGTTCATGACGCTGATGCTAACGAACAATGCACTTTCAGTCTCAGACCTCAACCATACGGTCATCAACAGAATGAAAGTCTCACTTTTTTTGCAGTAGAAGGTGAGAAGCGTCTGAGCCTGGTATTGCCGGAAGGTGTCCTGAAGGCGACGTGAGCATCTCAGGGTCAGAGAGTGAACCCTGGTCCTCCTGTCTCCTGTCTGAGTGCTGTAGGACAGAACAGCCTGACAGATAAGAGAGGGGAGAAGAGGATTATTTTAATAATACAGATGGTTTACAGCACGAGTACTCAGAAGCTCATCGACTAATGAGATGTTCCACAGAGAATCTCTTACATCAACAGAATGCAGTCTGCACTGATTTACAGAATCTCAATGTTAGAATAAGTTATCCCATACTTATTCTTTCACATTCTTTTATTCTTTGTACTGCATATCATAAGAATAGGAATACCATAATACCATAATAGGGAGAAGTCATCAATCTGTTATGACATCATGCCATATGTGTTGTATTACTGTTGTTTTCTACCCCCCTTCCTTAAGGAATATATTGTAAACGGGAACGCCCCAAGGAAATAAAAAGAGGATTCGTCAGAGCCATGCTTCAGAGCGGGGTGGAGATCTGATACTGAACATATCTCTGTCTGTTCTCCTCGCGAGTAAAAATACAACTGTTGTCTTCTCCTTTTTGTGAGTGTGTTTTCAATGTTCTAGGTTGTTTGAAACTGACACTCAAGGACTCAGTCAGTCAGTAGGGCTCTTGCAATGGGGGGTTGTCCCGTCCCTGCGCGTTGAGCCAACCAGATGAGCCAGTTTTTTCCAGCGCTGGCGGTCTTGTGCCAGCTGCTCTGCATCCTCCACAGCGACTCCCTGTTGTCGGAGGTCGCCCACAGTGACGTCGGGTGCGGGGCCTGCCTCGAGGTCGTTTCCAGCCTGCGGCCTTTGGGTCAAACTGGAGAATGGCTCTTCTTGGATGATCAGGAGGAAGTCGGAGGACATGTCCAAACCAGCGGGTACAACGTTGTGCAGCCTTGCAAGAAGCTCTGGGCTGGCACGTGCGGGCTCTAAGCACTTTGTTAGAAGCCCTCTGGGGCCACCTGATGTTTTTGATGGTTCTGAGAGCCCTGCTATCAAAACCATCTACACTGGCAGCCAGGGTGTTGTTTAAGGGCCATGTTTGCGAGCCGTAGAGCAGGACGGAGAGGAGGGCAGAGTTGTAAATTCAGAGCTTCGTCTTGTGTGAGATGGTCTGGTTCCGCCGGAGAGGCTTCCAAAGAGACTGTAGAGCTGATGCTGCCAAAGCTCTTCTACGGAGAATCTCTGGTTTAAGGTCCCCATTGTCTGTCACTATGGACTCCAGATACATAAAGCTCTGACAGGCTCCGCGGTGTCATCACCCAGCTGCATGGGGGGTGGATCCGGTCCGTCACCGACATGGATGAATTTGGTTTTGGTCCAGCTCACTTGGAGGCCATGCTTCTCTGCCTCTCCTCTGTACCTGCCCAGGGCGTCTCTCAGCAGGCTGTAGGATGTGCTGAGTAGGATGGTGTCGTCAGTGTACTCCAGGTCGGTCTGGTGGTTTCTTAGGGACACCCTGGGGACTCGCTCACAGACCCTGGACATCAGATGGTCAATAATAGTTAAAAAGGTCAGGAGCAGCCACACAGCCCTGGTGAACGCCACTGGAGATGGAGAACAAGTCGGAGCCTCTGCCGTTGATACGGTCACAGCTCTCTGCGTTGCTGTAGAGCAGCTTGAGCAGGGCAACGAACTTAGGTGGTGCTCCAAAGGTCTGTAGGATACTCCAGGGTGAGGCATGGCAGACGGAGTCAAAGGCAGCCTCCAAATCAATGAACCCGATGTATAACTGGCAATCTTTGAGGAATTCATGGGTCTTCTCTATGAACAGGCGAATGGCGGAGATGTGGTCTGTAGTGGAGCGGTTAGGCATGACGCCAGCCTGCTGGGGACGGCGTTGATTTCTGATGGCTGGGAGAGTACGGGTGAGCAAGATCCTGGTGAAGAGCTTGCTGGGGACGGAGAGAAGTGTGATGCCTCTGTGGTTGCTGCACACTAGCTTGTCACCCTTATGTTTCCAGAAGGGTAGGATGACTCCTCTGGTCCAGTCGCTGGGAAGTCTGTCTCCCAAACATGGTTGAAGGTGTGTCTGAGCCACTCAACAATAATGTCTCTGGCAGATTTTAGCATCTCAGCCATTACTGCACAGATGCCAAGGGGCTTTCTGTACTCAAGGACCAATAAAACTATTTTTTTGTATAAAATTACTAGTGAGTCTTCAATGTAATTCCTATCTGATTTAGTGATCTAGGAACAACCCACTTGTACGGCGACACCTCTCGTCTCATCCAGAGACCGGATGTGTGCGAGCTCTACGGCCAGAGTTGTGAACCGGTCCAGAGACGCCATGGCAACCTGTCTGGGGCTGGGCCCGGGGAGGAAAAGCCCATAGCTGCTGGACACACGCATGTCTGAGAGAACAGGAAATAAAAGTGAAAGCACAAGTACTTTTAATGCACATCACACAGCAAAAAAACAAAAGAAAACAAAAGAACAAAACTCCCACCTTTACTGACAAAAATCTTGAGCTCAGCCTTGTAGCCCACGTCCATTTCTACAGTTCTCCAGAGATCAGTGCAGAAACGCCCCCGGTCCAAGTCTCCCTGCAGTGGAAAACAAAGTAGAGAATAAGATGACAATCAGACCTTAACTTATCTGATGACTTATTATGTTCCCAAGGTATCATTTTACTAAAACATAGTGAAAAATTCCTTCCATGTTATTTTATCATCAACTTCTATGCTGTAACAAAAACTAAATACAAAACCATAAAAACAGTTTTAGCAGACATCAAAGCTATGTTTTTTTCACAATTTCTGTCACAAAACTGTCAAATATTTCCTTTTAAAAAAAAGTTCCATAACAGCAACTCAGCATAAAAAAAGTGACAAAAGATGCTGATCTTTGCTTGAGAGGAGCAGTTGATGTACCTGAAGGTGGCTGTAGGAGTGCAGAGCTCCACCTGTCAGATACGGAATGTGGCCTGGCCAAGCCCCGCCTACATCTTGCTGGGAGAGGATGAACAGGTGAACGCTGCAGCCCTGACTGACGCACTGCTTGACCAACGAGATGGCAAGCTCTGATGGCTGGAAGATGGACTGACAAGAACAGAAGGAGGGGGGAATTATGGCTACCACACAACTCCAGCCAGATAGTACGCTCTGTGTGTGTGTGTGTGTGTGTGTGTGTGTGTGTGTGTGTGTGTGTGTGTGTGTGTGTGTGTGTGTGTGTGTGTGTGTGTGTGTGTGTGTGTGTGTGTGTGTGTGTGTAATTTGTACCTTTGGATTGCTGGAGCCCAAGAACCCTGAGGAAGTCTTTGTTTGCCCCTCCTCCATCAGAGGGGCAGAATGGAAGATCAGCAGCTTTCCAGGGCAACTCATGGCCTACAGACACATAAAACAAAGTGCATGACATTATCTCACACATTAAGAACTGATAACTTTCAAATGAAAAAATGGTTACTACCCTTTCTTATGCATAAAAAATATATTTTGAATAAAGCATCCTATGAACTGTAAACAGAACAGAATCTCTGTGCACTGACCTGCAGAATGGCGAGCCCCGCTTTGACAGGAAGCTCTGTGGGAACCCCACTGGAGTTGTTACACTCTGAACTGAAGTGAGGAATAAGCTGCAACACACTACACACAGGTAGAAAACAGATAATGATGACTTAACCACCCTCCCCCCCCCAAAAAAAAAACCAAAGTGATGAAATTAATATCACAAATGATGCACAATAAAAGGTCACATTTGCTTGAAGAATGTCACTAGCATCATAAAATGACACCATGATCTAATTTTCCTTTATTTCGAAAGAGATTCAAAATAATCACTGAAGGTATTAAATCAACACGCCTGCCTACATCAGTTCACTGGATTTGAAGGTTTCAAAATGCATGATGCATTAAACATCTGTCCTGAATCAAGTAATACCGTATCAACACAATGAGCTTATGGCCACTTGTACAACACTGAAAACACTGAAGATTCAGACACACCTTCATTCTAGCAGCACAGAAAATAGGAGTAATCCTAACAGTTTGAAGGGAGCACCTGAGATTAGTTTGTGACTGATGTTAAACATGCATCACAATCTCAATCTCATTTAAAAAAAATGTTTGTTTTTTTTGTGCAATCACAATTTATTCCCTTCATTCCTGATTCTGGTTTGGCGCTGGTGCCCTCAAAGTGTGAGACCTCGTGTCGATAATTATGAAATGGGTGGATAGAGAAACCATGATGACTCCTGTCACTTTACTGCTGGCACAGACAAAATAATGAAAATATCATTACTCAGACGAGTCCGAAACAACGGGAAGCGGTCCCCTCTGGTACCTGTCGATGCTGTTTAAGAAGTCTGTGAGGGGCACCAGCAGCCCCTCCCTCAAAGGGAGTTGCAGGTCGTCTGTCTCGGTGATGACCAGCATGTGTGGGCGGGACAGGGCGGGGCTGAGGTCGTACAAGTGGATCCTGCTGTCGTATGTCAACAAGCCAACACGAACCTCCGACAAGCCGTCGCCATCATCTCTAAATGAAAGTTAAGATAAACTACATCAGGTGTGGTATAGTGTGTGTGTGTGTGTGTGTGTGTGTGTGTGTGTGTGTGTGTGTGTGTGTGTGTGTGTGTGTGTGTGTGTGTGTGTGTGTGTGTGTGTGTGTGTGTGTGTGTGTGACTGGGTGGGAACATATTTCACCTCTTCAGAGAGGTGAGCAGTGAAAGTATTTGTTGTGTTGTAAACTCCAGATGTCCTCCTCTCAGCGCTGATGAAGACACATCTATGGCTAGAAGCAGTGCAGCAGCTTCACCCTATGATGACACACAACAGGTTACACACACACACACACAAACACACACGGACACACACACACAAGCAAAAACAAGTAAAAATGTGGATGGAACTGACCTTGTGAGAACCGAGGATCTCATAGGACCCCTTGCTGAGCTCTGGCCTCGTGTCTCGATCCACTCGGACCCCCTCCACCCCTTCAGTGGGCTGGTAGCTCTGCCACGGCACTGACAGACAGGATGGAACACAAAAACCGTAGAGGCATCAGCTCATCTATGATTTCCACTAACAGTATTTCAAAAGGTTTACACAGGAGCGTTTCCTGCGCGCTGCGTCGCTCCATGATGACGTTTACCTTCACTCAGCTGACCACAGAAGGGGCAGTAAAACCTCTGACCACAGTCCTGCCAGCCCATCGCCGGACACATGGAGGCTCCACACCAACCACAACCCAGGAGACACTCCTGCTCGCTGCACACTGGGAGGGTCTGTAAAAGGCAACAACAACACACCCAAAACCAAAACACAGGTTTATCTCTGCAGGAAACTGAACTCCAAATGACATTCGTAGCATGAAACAGATTTCTAGATCCATGCAAACATGTCTGTCCTTTAATTTCTCTCGACTTGTTTTGAGTTTGTGTTGGTTGTGGATGAGTTCCTGACCTGTCCAGCAGACTGTTTGGCCAGAGGTGTGACCAGAGCTCCCAGCGGTAGATGGCTGAGCAGGGCGGTTTGTCCTTCACAGGGTAGGCAGTACGTGGTGGAGCGAACAGCCAGAGGACTCGCGGTACCTGAAGTGGGACGGAGACGAGGTGGAGAAGACAGGAAGGCTGGATGAGGAGCAGAGATAACCAATAGGATGACAGGAAGGGCCAAAACGTGAATCGTTTCCTCAGTCTACCAAATTACAGCACAAACAAACTAATTCAATCAAAGCTCATCCAAAATCAAAACCAATGGGCCGATCAAAATAAAAATACGAGGCATGGAGATGAGTAGAGACGTGACACCGCCACAAATCTGTTGCTGAGATACAGAGTCAGAGTCATCCATGTGGATTTCATGTATCTGTGATGGGTAATACGTCTCTAGATGGGAAATAGATCCCGATCTGCTATTGTGAAAAATACAGTATGTTTGCTAATAATAACTGATTATCTCATGATGGTAACACAGAACGGAATCTAACTGATGTGAACCCATATGAGAACGACCATCTCTGTCTGAAAGGCCCAAAAGCCGCGACTGTCTGACTTCTCATGTATGTTAAATGATGCTGACTTGACTATTTAGACCCATGTTACTGAGCATAGGGAGCTGTGTGTGTTTACCCCGGTCCTCTATGATACAGGAAGTAGTAGCCAGAGGAGGAAGACTAGAAAACGTCTCAGCGATGAAGACTTCGTTCTGCCACTCTGCCCTGTCCTCTGCGATCACCTTCACCTGAGACACACACAGAACGACAGCAGCAGTGCTTCAGGAACATCTCACCATACTGAATCAGTCAGCGGGGAAAACAATGCAAGAGGGATAGAAGGAACTCACAACGCTGGGCAGGAGCTCAGGGTCCAGGCCGTAACGAGAGTCAGAGAGAGGCGCCTGCAGAGAAGACAATTAACAAACCTCCAAAGCGCTAGAGGAAAAACACGCACAACATTTCTACAATTACAGATAAAAGAGTTATTTAGATCATTCTCGGGTTATGACTTCCTCAATATGGAGTTTCTTTTATTCGTAGAAGTGCATCCTGAATGTTTTTGATTTTTGGACAGCTGGTTAAAAAAAAAAACACCTTTGAAGATGTAAACTATTTTATTTTTATCACACTCACACAAGAAAGAAATACAATAAATAAATCTATGAATTGAAACTCTAATTTGTAGAAGAGCCATAAATAAATACTTTTAAATCCTTAATGAATTTAATTTAATTTAACGAATTTAATTCCTCTATTTACCCGATTTAATTAAATTAATTTATTTCCTGTATTCACCACATTTAATTCAATTCAGTTAATTTAATTTCTGTATTCACCCCACCTGTGGTGTCGTATTGTTGTCCTGTGCCACGGAACTGGGTACAAACTGGTTTGTTGTTCCTGAGAGGAACACAAAGAGACAGTTACACAAATCAATCAGTAATATGTTACTGTATTTGAAAATGTTCCTTCTCTTATTTCTTCTTGTGAAGGACTAATAGGGCCAACTTGTGGAGCTCCTTTGGACCGCAGATGAATAAGAAACACGTTTTCTCCCAGGCAGTTTCAACAGTTTGCACGTGAAGTTATTTATCTTCTGAATTTCCCTTACCTGTCTGTTCGTTTGGAAACTCTGATAGCTATTAAATGCAAATGACCAGATCCTACAGGAGGCTCTAAAGCATCTGTGAAGCATGTTGTGTACAAGCCATTAAAGAATCTACCTGTGAAATGCAGAGGAGGAGTCTCTTGGGGCTGCTGTACTATAGGAGACGCATGCAAGGAATGATTCTGGGTGTACCCAGCAGGTGACTCCATGTTTACTCTGTCAAATGGAGGCTGAGATGTGCATTGTGGGTTGTGGTTGACACTTTGTCTAAATGACGGTGAGCTGATGGGCTGATGGTCTTGATGAACTGGTCCATTCAGTGAACCCTGGTGCGTGTATTGCGGTTGAATCTGTAAAGTTGGTGCTTGCTCAGCGATGTAAGGTAAGATGTTTTGTGTCTGGCGAGGCTGTGTCTGTTCCCTCCAGACGGGAAGGGAACACGCGTCGCTTTCTCTACTTGCAGATGAACCAATGGATAGAACATGAGCATCAGGAAGGAGTCTCTGCTCAGCGCCACCAGGACGATGCTCGTATTTGGAGGAAGAGGCGGTGACGTGGCTGTGGCAGTCTGGACTGGATGCCTGCAGGTTTCCATGGCGAGGTCTCTGGTCAGGAGGCAATCCCAGGTTCAGGTGCTGAAAGCCGGGCAGCGGGTTGCAAGGAGGGGTCTGCGGTGAAGACAGAGACCAGGCGTTGTGGCCCGCCCATGAGTGGCTGTTTGCATGGCTCTGATTGGCTGTAGAGATGTCCATCATTCTGCATGACCACTGATTGGTGGACACCTCCTCGGACGCTGGAACTGGAGAGACGACACATCATTAGCAGACAGGCTCAGTTCTGCAGATTCCTCCAGAGGCTTGACTGTTCTGAACAAATGCAGCTGTTCTGCTGATTCGGATGTTGATCAAACCAGAGGATGTAAGAAACTGTGAACTAAACGTACGAGATATGTCATGAAAATCGACAGTTTTACTTTTCGAATTGTTTTCTATCAAACCGTCATTTGACAGGCTGGTAATAATTATTAAAATATTATTACATTTATTATTGTTGTTAAAAATTAGTCGTACTACTATTAGCAGTATAAGTAGTACCAGTTGTAAGCTAGCTAGCTTAGGCTCAGTTTGACAGGTACAGACTTAACCTAGAACATAGGCAGTCAGAGACTGTAACGTCCCGTGAGACCCATCAGTTCAAAATTTTACCTTGACCTACTCGCATAGGTCAAAGATCAAAGCTAGTGCTCTGACCTACTGTCATTGATCAAAGCACTAGCTTTGATCTGCGGTCTTACTCACTGGCCTTCTCCCTCGTCTTTCTATCTTATCCGGTTCCTAAGGGTACAAAATTTGAAATTTGACCTTGACCTCCTTTTCTCAAGGTCAAGGTCATCATCTCGTTTTTATCCCCCTTGCTGACCGAGTAACGCGCTTTCTGGTTCATGTCTAATGACAAGGGTTGTGAAGACATCTGTTGGACTAACGAACGAACACAAGAACACTGACAATGACAGTACATCCCCGCTTTGGAGCGGGATGTTATAAAGGCTTAAGACTCATTATAACAGGGTTATATAATAGCGGTCAGTACCTTCGACCCCCCCGCCACACGGGGGGAGGGGCTACGGGGGGGGGGGGGTCCGCCGGCCTCAAACGTTGAAGCGTCTTCTCCTTCTCCGCTCCGACAGAAGCTATTTAAACGTGACATTCCTCATGGAAGCGTGTTAATGATGTCATAACCCGGTGGTGTGACGACACTGTGTGAGGTGTCACAGAGCAGCGGCTGTGACGCGGACCGCTGCGGCAGCGGCGGCTCGATCACAACTCGTTTCCGTCTGTCCTTTAAAAATAAAAGACATCGTACTTAAATTGAGCTACTAGACATTGTCCTCGATTATTGGTGACTTCGTTCCACCGCGTCATGACAGAAGAAACAAGTGTCCTTTGTTTAGTCCTCTAAACCTCAGGTATTAAAACAGCTGGGTTTAGATCTAGATCTAGATCTAGATTCTGTCGTCTTATTAGCATTTCCGCGTCCTTCAAAATAAAATCCTCTGACGTCGGGACAAAAATTACAGTACATGTAAAATCACAAAATAAAGAGCTGCACTATTAATGATCTCACTTAAATTAGTGAACCCTTTAATGGGTAACCCTATAATATAATTTCAAATTAGGATTTTACGCGGTTTGTGCTTTTAGCGACATTTATAAAACATTACTGTCAATTTAACATAAATTATGACATTATTACCCAACATGTATGTAAGGCAATTCAAAACACTGAATGTGACAATTAAACTGTCCACTAATTGTGGACATTTGATTCTTTACATTGTGAATTCCCCGGTTTGGGATCAATAAAGTCTGTCCGTCCATCCATCCATCCATCCATCCATCCGTGTTGGATGGATGGATGCACTATGACTTTATACAAAGTAAATGGAAGAGACGAGATCTAACATGGCACAAAACTCAAGAGAAACACTAAATCCTCTCTATCTTACACATTATTCACATATTATTCATGAGTGAATAACTAGAATTATATTTTTCTCACTTTATTCATGACACATTGTTAAAGAACATCTAATAAAATGTAGTACACTAATGTAGTTAACGTTTTATCAAAATGCCAGATAGCTCAGTCACAGCAAGCAGCTTGTAGCTCCAAACACTCCTGAGGTAAATGTGTGCAGTACAACACAACAGGACACAAATGACAAAAAATGTACATAAAAAATAATAATATGGTAACAATGATGAACTGCAGGCCCACAACCACAACATGATCAGTGTACTTCGACTGAAGAATACTATTCAAGTTGATGTAAACTAAAGGAATGCAAGGAAAACAGCAAAAGATTGAAAATAAAGAAAAGAATGGAATGTTTAACAGATTTTACTCTGTACAAAAAACGCATTTATAAAAGTTGAAAACCAAAAGTGCTCTGCTGTAACTTGAGAAAACCACGGAAGGTCTTGTCCAGGATGTTTGAGGATGAGGGAAGTCCTCCTTCATCTCGCATTGGATGTTCTACCTCCTGCTGTGCCTTGTGATTGAAGTGATCCTGTTTCTGACGTAATCTTTCACACGTCTCCACGTACAATTTCTCAAAGCTTCTGGCTCAGCTGCAATGCACCGAACACAGTCATCTTTCTTAGGGATTTGGTGTCCTTGAATGAAATGCATCATGTGTTTTTCAACAGCTCGAATCTCTGTTTCCTTCCACTTATTCTTACTCTTGTTTTGGACACCTGAGGGATGAAAGAGAAGAGTCAAATTACTTAAACCTAACCATTCATTAAACACAATCCGAAACCTAATTTAAGGAAACAGAACTAATGTCAAGTGGTGATGGAACGAAGAGAAAGTCTTTTAAACTCTAATCTACACACACTAACATTTGATAAACTTGATCTGAGCCAGAGAAATGTGTTGAGATATGTACTGTGAAGACCACACTGGTGTGAACGACGCAAACACATGAACACATGTCATAACATCACTGACATCTCTGTGACACAAGTATAAATAAATCCATTCATACCTTTCCTGTCTAACTGGACAGATTTTAGAGGTAGAGTTTTGTTGTTCTGCTTCTTTCTGCCTCTATTCTGTGCGCTGGGACTCTCATTATGACGAGCAGCTTGGCCTGCAGCAGCTGCGTGACGCTCACTGTTTTTATCTGGTGTCAGCTCTTCGGAGTCTTCATCGTCCCACTTTTTGGCACATTTTAGGGAAGTGATCCTGTTTCTGACGTAATTCTTCACACCTTTCCACGAACGGGCCCTCAAAGCTTCTGGTTCAGCCGTAAGACACTGAATACAGTCGTCTTTCTGAGGGACTTTGTGTTTCTTAATGAAACGCATCATGTGTTTTTCAACAGCTCGAATCTCTGCTTCCTTCCACTTATGTTTGCTTTTGGTTTGGACACCTGAGGAGTGAAAGAGAAGAGTCGAATCATGTGAAACTAAACAATTCATTCAGTAAACACAACATGACCATAATTTGAGTAAACAAAACTAATATCATGTCGTGACACATTTAAATACATTTAATGCACTTATGATGGAACAAAATGCAATCAAAAAAGCGACAACAAAACCTGAAATTGACGGAGGCAGATATATGTCAGGTGTCTCAAACCTCTTAAAAACAAACAAGCCAATCGGCCAATGGACACTTGGCAAAACATGACTGCCATTGTATAGACCACACTGGGGTGAACACATAATGTCGTCTCAGCACTGCCATCTCTGGGACACAAGTATAAATAAATCCATTCATACCTTTCCTGCCTAAATGGCCGGATTTTAGAGATGCAGTTTTGTTGTTTTGCTTCTTTCTGCCTTTATTCTGTGCGCTGGGACTCTCATTATGACAAGCAGCTTGTTGTTCTCGTGTACCTTGTGATTCCTCTGCATTCAACACAAAATAGAGAAAGTCTTTTAAAACTCTTATACAACAATATTTTGGACAGAAAGGCTCTTCACACATACAGATGGTCGCCCTTTACAAACCTTCTATTTAAGCCTAAACAATGACAATATTCACTTTGGATGTGATCCTTAAAAATCTGCAATAGAGAGAGTTCCTACCATCAGAATCTGACTCGGAGTCCTCCTGCTCCCTGGTGCAAGTCTGTCCTGAGGGTTGATCTTGAGTGTCCAGGCCTGCAGCCTCACTGTTTTTATCTGGTGTCAGCTCAAAGTCTTCATCGCTGCGCTTTTTGGCACATTTTAGGGAAGTGATCCTGTTTCTGATGTAATCCTTCACACCTTTCCATGAACGGTTCCTCAAAGCTTCTGGTTCGGCCGTAAGACACTGAATACAGTCGTCTTTCTGAGGGACTTTGTGTTTCTGAATGAAACGCATCATGTGTTTTTCAACTGCTTGAACTTCTGCCTCCTGCCACTTATGTTTACCTGTGTTTTGGGTGTCTGTAGGGTAAAATGGAAAAGTTATGAATTATTGGTACTAGCACAGTGAAATATTCTTATTAAGGTGTAAATAAAGCAAGACTCACCAAGTTAGGGAAGAAAAGTAGATTTGCACTGATCTTTTCTTGTTTAACGTTTTAACCCAGTTTGTGTAGCAATTTAAATGGTTTACAGAGCCACCTAAGAGACTAATCGGATCCTGACCCAATGATTTTAAACATGTTTGATATTTGGAAATCAAAATGTGAATTATTGTGAGATTTTAGAAGTTCGCACCCAAAAACAGAAGCTAGGGGAAATGAACTGCCCATAAAGGGGCTGTGAGTGAATCCAAGGATTCAGGCTTAAGATCTTACCTCTACTTTCAGTGCGTACGATCAGAAAGGTAAAGTGACAGGAGATACAGCTGACGCACGGAGGGAACTGAGCAGGTATTGTAGATGGATGTTTCTCATACAGCGCCTTCTCTGTTTTACCTAAATTATTTATTTTATAAGAGTATTCCTTAGTTTAATATCCATAGATCGTTTGAGATACATAAAAATATAAATATATATTTATTTAAAAAGTTCGGGCCGGGTCGGGCTTGGATCATAAAATCTTAAGCCTGAGCCCGAGTCCAAATAAATTCTAGCCCAACCCGGCCGGAGCCCGATGGTATTAAAGCCCGACCCGACCCAAACGTAATTACTGACTTTTTGAGCCCGACCCGGCCCAAATTTCGGTGCGGGTCAGGCCCGACCTCGGGCTCAGGTGTAAGATCTTACCTCTATTTCAGGGTACCCTGACCTACCCTGAAAGTACGTCAGGTTAAGTCGCAGGATGTTGCAGTCTGACTGCCTTGTTTATACTGTTGCTATTATTTTGTGTGCATACTTAATAATTCCATAGATTACTGTACCAAATACGTTCACAGAAAATTACTTAACTGTAGCCATAAAAAAAAGTATTGAATGCATGAAAGTGAAGCTACAAACACAAAAAGAGAAATTCTTACCATCAGAGTCCCTGTCGACGTCATCGAGCTGCACGCTGCTGCTGCTGCTGCTCTGTCGGAGGTTCCTAACCTGATTATTTGGACCATAGATTTGGTCGACCTCACTTTCATCCAAGTTCATTAGCTGGACCATTTTTCCGTGATGCTTCTGGATGTTTCTTAGCGTCAAAAGGTTTGGCTCCTTCGCTTCACACTCATGGGCATATTTTTGGATGCAAGTTGCTATCCTGAAGGGAGTTAGTATATGACGGTGGGCAAACAACAAAGAATTCTCATTGGAGATCCCACACGCCTCACGAGCTTTTACAAAAAGATCTATAGAGGAAACAAACGACGGTTTTAGTATGATGGGGACCATCTTGCCAAGACTCCCTTGTATAATTATTCTTGGAAAAAACTGACATAATTTCTTTTCTCTATTTGACATGGATATCTCATTTCCCGTATTCCAGTTGGACTTTTGCTGTGACAAAAAATCGCTCAGTTTCAGTGTTGATATCTCTACAGGTCGTCTCCTGTTCAGCAGAGTTACTCGACACATTACAATCTTGACCAGAGCAGAATAGTTGCGTGCAGAGGAACTGGCCCTTAGGTTTTTCTCAGCAAGAAGGTGAACATTCTCCATGTGCAAGACGAGGCGCCTTACATCTTCAACGTGGGGCACCATCTTCGCTCTGTTTGATTTCATTTCCCTGAGTGACACGAGTGCATCTCCAGAAACAAGCTTGTTCCATTTTTTCTGGTACAGAGAGAAAAATTTTTGCGCAGACTCTGCCAAACTTTCATCACCGCGCTTCACTGCATTTCTCTCAACAATACCGCAGATTTTCTGCAGATTGCAGCCGAGCTTGATGGCAAGGGAAGGAATGGTGTAGCTCTTGGTCTCTGCATTGTAGCCCGCCAGGACGTTCACCGCAGACACCACATGTGGGAAACTTGTAGGGAGAAAG
This sequence comes from Antennarius striatus, assembly GCF_040054535.1. NCBI lineage: Eukaryota > Metazoa > Chordata > Actinopteri > Lophiiformes > Antennariidae > Antennarius > Antennarius striatus. The sequence continues at coordinate 11,282,308 of NC_090778.1, read as the reverse complement.
AAATCCTCCAGTTTCTTCAGAGGGGTTATTTTCTGAGCTTCAAGCACCAGTCTTGCTGTCTCACGAAGCTTTTGCCGTATAGCTGCTTGGCTGCTCCAATCATGCTTTTCAAGCTGACTAAATAAGAGTTCGCCAAACTGCAACATAATCTCATCTTCCACAATAGTTTGTGACACAACATTGTATCTCATTTTGCACACAATGTTTCTTAAACCCTCACTGATATTAAGGCCCTCTGTAGCTTCAATCATCCACGATAGGCTTCGTCCAAATAGTTTCTCTTTCTTTTCAGTCACCTCACATGACTTCATGTGTCTGTGCAGGTTTCGCCTCACAAAAAGGCCCAGACAGTATCTGCAGTGAAGAAAGTCCCCAGCTTGTTTAATTTCTCTTGGTGTGTGCTTTACAATGACATGACCCTGTCCTGTTTTCAAGACGTCTTTATTATGAGCAAAGTTTCCTTGATTTGTTAGTTTAATCCATATGTTTTTCCTTTCTTTGGACTTTGCAGGAAACTGAAATGCGACAGCAACCTCCGGTCTGTCACTGTGAGTTAACTCCAGATGTCGAGACATTTTGACCACCGGCTTAGAACAAAACAAACAATAATTCCTCTTGCTGCGGACACGACCTTTTTTAGAGTTTACACATGGCATCACAGGAGTTTCAAAATGCTTCTTCAGATTAACGGCACAAAGTTTTTTTGGAGGGGGGGCACTTTTTTCTAACTCAGAACCCTCCACAGGGGTGGCACTTTTGTCTAACTCAGAACCCTCCAAAGAGGGCTCTGAGTTAGAACTTTTTTCCTCTCTGACAGAAGGTCTTTTGTCTGTGCTGTCACTAGTGTCATCTGAGGAGCTGTCACCATCACCGTCAGGACCGTAATCAGGATCACAGTCATCCTCTGACCTGTCAGAGACATTTTCTTGCTTCTGGAGATGAAAACAGACAATAGTGCATTATAAAAATGTATGAAAAATGCACATAAAAGCGGAGTTTGTAATTCCCTGGCATGGCTGCAGACCACTGCTGAACACTGTGGACTCTCTCCAGCATCAGAGCTCGTCACATCTGTTCTACAGAAACATGGTTGACTCTTGTTGCATTTTAAATCACAGTACCTAATAATAGTATGTAAGAGTAAAAGAAGGTTCGGAGCACTCTGGAATTTCCTATCACTCAATGGTTTCCATCCTGGTTATGAAGAATGGGAGACTTGACACTTTTCAAACTTATAGGGAAATTGTGGCCTGAAGGTAGGGAACAACAATATGATAGACACTGGAATTGACTTGGGGAGTGCATTAAATCATTCAATTGTAGTCAGGTGACGAAGCCAGTGGATATGTTTTAAAGTGACAGAAACATTTTTTTAAAATTTATTTTATATATTCAATTAATCCCCGAAGGGAAAATGCTGGCACACTCTAGTGTTAGCAACATGCATATATGAGTGTATGTATAGGCCCTGAAACCACAAACACACACACAAGGGGCCTGTACGCATGATTGGGGAGGTAGAGTGGCTCATTTGAGGCGCACCAAAAAAGCATCAGCCCTTCACTCCCACTGCCTCTCACTGCATAAATTACATGCCTGCAGGCCCCTTTGTTGTTTGTATGGTTGTTTCAGGGGCTTGTACACACATATACTAACAAGCACCATGAGTGAAAAGATAATTTCCTAAATTAAATTTCGTCTTTCTTCTTTTCTTCTTCTACTTCACTACATGGTAGCACATGATTGGTAGTACAAAAACTAAGACAGCTTCTGTTATTATGACCGCTGTAGATATGAAGCACAATAATCCTTATTCTGAAATTATTATATACTACTTAAAACATAGCTGCATTAATTATTCATTAAATGTAATATTACATCTGATAATGTAATCTCAACCAGTTTAAAACAAGTCTAGCTACGGGCTATAAACTGACGTGAAATGACTAACTTTGAAAACAAATATTTACTTTTTGTTAAAAAAACAAAAACAAAGAAAGAGAAGAAAAGTGGTCGCTACCAGAGATTGTGATTCTGACATCTGATCCTCTGGCATGCTGCAGGTCTCGTTTTCCTCACAGTTTTTAGGCGATAACTGAAACACAAAACACAAAACACAAAACAAACACAGTTTTAACTAGAAACTCAACATTGATGACAAAACTAAGACTGAATCAAAATTATGCACTAATTAAAAGCATAAATTGCGCAAATTACAGAAAATATTTTATGTATAGTTAATAATGTTAATCAGAACTACCTCCGACTCCAGAACAGGCAGTTGAACCTGTTGGGAATCACTGGTCTGAGGTTCTTGAAGCTTGATGGATGATGGATCATCAACTGAGGGAAGAGTCTGAAAGAAAAGTTTTATATTCTTTAGGAAAACTATAAGACTACAAAACAAAATATCTGAACATACCTCAGGGTGTGGAGGATGTTCATCACTGCTGTCGTCTGGAGGAGCTTCTTCCAGCTTATTGGGTCGATAAAGTGAGGTTAAAAAAAAAAAAAAAGAGTAACCATTCAGAAGAGTTTCCACAGCGTGGATTTTAACGCGGTTTAACAACAAAACACACTCACAACTTTATCCAACTCTGCCAGTTGCTGAAGCAGTTGTGCACGTTGATGTAAAAGTTCTGAACGACGTGTTGCATTCCTTGTCTAAAAGAACAATTAGAGTCAGGATTAAAGTAGTGTGCTCCACAGCGCTGCAGCTCAGCAGGAGAGGATCCTGTTTCTAATGCAGATACTAAAAAGAAGCTCCACTGTACAAGTTTTCAAAAGGAAGTTTAGATAAATTAATATATAACCTTTAATGTCCAATAAAGAACCAACACATTACATGAATTTTATTTCAGTATCTAAATATTTGTACCTTAAACTTCATATTTATAACATGCAATTATTGTGATGAACTCAATTGTTTTCATCAACAGACAGTTCATATTTATTTCCTCACCGGTGGAGCTGTGCTACCCTCTTGCGATGGCTCTTTATCGTGAAGAAGAGCTGCATCAGGGACAGAATCATTTGGGGCTCCTGAGAAAAGCACATTCCTGTATAGTTAGACAATGTAACTGAAGTCATTTTCTGTTTTCCTTTCTTTTTATGAATAAAAAGAATATCACCCCAAAAGTACTGCAACAAGCCAATATGAAGGTTATATAGATTATACAGTATATCGCACCAAAACTCATCTTAAAAAAAGGTTGTTCCTCAGTTCAACTTGATCTTTGAGGGGCACTTCTGGCACATATAAAGCCAGTGTCCAGTGCCTCAGGACAAACAAACTGGTGGTTCACAAATATTCTTCAACTACAACTCACCTCTGCAGCTTGATAACGGCATCCACTGAGGCTGTTCTTGAGGAAATGAGGAATGGCTGTGAGCGCTTCCAAAAGCAGCAGAAAACCCCACATTTGTCCCATCAGAAGAAGCTTGAGATGAATTTGCCTGTTGTTGTTGTTGTTGTTGTTCTTGTGATGGGATGCTAGCTGACAGATCTTGAAGTCGATTAAGAAAACCCTGATTAGTTAACTGAGGCTGGAATAACCCTTCGTACTGGTTGTGGGATGGAATTAGGGGCGACTGCTGGGAGATGCAAGACTGTTGAGCCTGGTTGGTTTGAGGAAGAGATGGTGGGCCGAGATTTTCTCTTTGGTTTCTAGTTGGCGGCTCTGATGACGTGTGAGGCGTTTGCTGAACAAAGGAACTATTCTGAGAAGAACTTGGAAAAGCAGGGCTCACAAACATTGCCCTGGAAGATGAAGAGGGAGGATTTTTGTACAAGGCAGAGTGATGAGTTGATAAGGTGCTGCTGTTCATCATGCAGCTCTGATGGAATGTCTGGAGTTCACAGAAAGAAGTTTTCCCAGAAGATGAGCCCAGACCGAGCTGCTGAGAGCTGGGCGGTGAGTTGAAGAGGGATCCTGGAACTTGTGAAGCTAAAGCTGTGGACCATCCATTCTGGCCTCCCCACGACTGACAGGGTATGTGGCGCTCATTTCCTGCTGGGTGGTCCATGATTATCCAGAAATGTCACAGCGTGCTGTGTGGAGTCTAACAGGAAGTCTCTAGCAGAGCAAAACAACAGACACAACTTGTCTTAAGCAGCAGTAATGGAGGCTATTTCTCTGTAAAAGGCCTACATATGAAGATGATGTTTAGGAAATTATATTTATCACAGTGAAAACATGTCAGAGGAAAAGCCGGTAGGATTCAGGTGAAAGGGTGTCAGCGTTCTAAACTGGGGGAAGATAAATGACCGCAGACTAATGGGGAGGGTGATCAACTCAGAAGCATGTTGCAGGGAAACTACAAATGTTAAGCTATTTTTCAGTAAACTGTTTTCACATAATTTTTGATTAGTAGACTAATCATCACATCTGCATCATTAACTTGAAACAATTTTAACACTCATAATACAACAATCCTTATGACAAATTCAAACAAGACTTCAAAGAAAGAAATTGTGAAATTTCTGCTTGATAAATTGACTGTATATAATTTGGAATGGTTTAAATTTGAAATTTGCCTTCAGTTTAGTATGGAATACTGCTATGATTTAGAAAGACCCTGAGGATGCCTTGTATAGTATGATAATAATTCACTATATATGTATCAAAATTCTGAAAACAAGGAGATATACCAGTAATTCATCTCAATGTTTACATTTCGTGATTGATTGGAAGAGCCAAATGGCTGAGAACAGATTCTCGGTCACGGTTTGAACACAAAAAGAATCAAAGGCACATATATTCACATGTAAAGCTGAAAACTGCAAGTGCTCCTGAGAATTTATAACATCATAATACACAGTGTTGGGATACCAAATAGTATCCATATTTTCTTTCATTATCTGTTTCAGATATTCATCCTGATTTGTGGCCCTCAGTATTTTTGTTGCTGGTAGAAAGTCAGGGTGTTGGATTCATGAAGTCTTCTTATCCTGATATAACAGCATTGATTTTCTTCTGAGGCCAACATTTGGGTGTCAGACGACCAGCAAGGCAAACATGACATGAAACCTTAGTAAATGTACGATCCTGATGAACATCAAATGTCACTGACATGATGCTTTATATCAGATTTCAGAGCATTACAGAATAATTCCACGTCAGACTTGAGAAGGATGGAGGTTGAACCATTTCTGACTGAAATGCTCTCTGATAGTCGCTCTGCACAGTAAAACCTGACAAGCATGGGAAGTAATAATAATAGTACGTAAGTAATACGTAATAAGTACAGTTTTAAAGTCTGCAGAAGCTATTAATTACATGAACATTTCTCCGCTGACATCTGGTAGTGCCTACAGCAGCCATGCTTTCTTTCTGTGTTTTTTCGACAGATCACGCCACTTGTTTTCTTGGTTTACAGATATTTGTAAATGCAATGTGTGTGTACTTGTTGGAAACAACATGCACTACAAATCCTACTGTCAACAACCTTTGTACAAAGGAAGTACCTCCATTACAATGCTGTCATCTTATTTTTACGCCTACAAGCCTGTAATACTAACTGTTTATATGCTTTAACTAACTGTTTATATGCTTTAACTAACTGTTTATATGCTTTAACTAACTGTTTATATGCTATAACTAACTGTTTATATGCTTTAACTAGTTGAAGACTACACGTGTCGTGGGTGAAGACGACCTGCACTCCGCCTAGCTTAACTGGATTAATTAGCTGTTATCATGCATGGCTGTAAAAAGCGGATTATTTTTAGAGTAGATAGTCGTCCAGTATGAGCATAGAAATTAGTTATGAGAACAGTACGACAAGGAAAACTACATAAATTTCAATAAAACTATTAGAAGATGTGCACAGTACCTGTAAAGCTAACCGGAAGTAGCGACCGGTCCTTTAGCCAGTGGCTCCGCCCACCGCCGCTGTTCGAAGTTTTGTTGTTGTTGTTGTTTTTTCAAAATAAGAGCCTCAATTTCTAAAACGAAACAAACAAAGCAAATAAAATCCAAGTTATTTCTAAAACTGGCTAAATTCGTATCAAAGCTACGACATGAAGATGCTAAAATAAAATTCTAATTGAAACAAAATAGGCACAATGTAACCCACATACCCAAGTCTCACAATCAAAATGAAGATTGTGAACATCACATGTCATCTGTTAATTCTTTTGTAAAAGTATTAACATTTCTTTACTCAATATGGGCAGTATATACACTCATATTTTATAATTTTTTACAGTTGTCAAAGATATACAAGAGAACAATGAGGAATTATGAAGGAAACTAGTCTTGAGCAAAGTATCTCTACAGCCGTTATATAAAAAACACATAATTGTTTTGGCTGAACCCCTATTATCAATCTTTAATATGGAAAAAATCATTAATTCATTCATTTATTCATTCATTTGATTCACTGCTTCCTTCACTTTTGCGAGTTATGGAGGTTGCTAGAGTTTATCCCAGTAGACTTACGGGCATGAGGCAAGGAGACGCTCCGGACACTTTGCCAGCGCAGCGTGGAAACATATAGAAAACATTTTGGAAATATTTGTATGTGTGGGGAATACACTGTTGATGGTCATACATATTTGTATTTCTTGTATTGGATACAGTGATACAATGTGAGTTGTTGTTAACCATGACTGTCACTGAGCGAGACCACCTACGCTGGATAGGTCAGCAGGTCACACTGGTGACACAAAGAGACATATCAGTTCACTCTCGTATTCACACCTGTGCTGCACTGGACAGTCATTCTGTACTACTTGGAAAGCACAAAACACAAATGCACATGTAGTCGAGTTGTAAAACGTGTCAACCAACTCTTTAGTCGGTCGCACAGTTTGGTAAAGATGTCCTCCCATCTTTTCCTGCCAGCTGTGCTTCCAGAACCAGAAACTCTCACATTCAAAAGCACTTTCACTTTAGTTGCTTGAATAATCCTCAGTGGGGAAATAATTTTTTACCTTGATACATCAATTAAACACGCAAACAAACGTGAGTACACACGTGACACACAGACACACACACACACACACACACACACACACACACACACACACACACACACACACACACACACACACACACACACACACACACACACACACACACACACACACACACACACACACAGAGCACAGTTATTTACACATACTTCACACATCTCCTAGAGTACACCTTCTTCCTTCCCTTTTTATCTCTGTTCATCAATAATGCTATCTGCCAGCATCATCCCTTTACTGTAAAGTGAATGTAATTATAGATTTACATTTTCAGATTTTGTTTCAGCTTGTCCCCAAATTCTTATTTTTAAAACAGAAAATGCGTTTGGAGCTCAGAAGTGTCTGAATATCTATGGCAAGCCAGGTAACTTAAGCTAAGAGTTATGTTGCTTTCTTGATTTCTTCAGAATAGTGGGTTTGTGATTTTCAACACTGATCTAACTTTATAAATTACAATTCTGCCATGTCATCTAGTCCCCAGCAGATGGGAGTGTTAAATTATTTTTCTACATTCAAGTTTTCCTTCTTGTCTTTCAAAATAGCCACAGTTTCCCAGTACAAACCAGTTTTCCAAACATCAAAACAAAAATAAAATTTGTGAAAATGATGATCGCGTTTGTCTCACAAAAAATGATTAGAATAGAAACCAAATGACCACACCTAACCCCGTCTCTCGTTTGTACATTTGTATAAAAAAAAAGTAAATTATACCTCCTCCAAATGAATATTAGTTTTTAACAGATTAATATGTGGCAACAGCAAAATGTTTAGATTTTTTATGTTCAGAAAAGTGTATAAATTCCACACTGCATATCCACTGCTGACAACATGCGTATGTGAGTACGTAGAAAACTGCATAAAGTAGGTTATGTATATAATCAGAATGCAATCATAAAACCCTGAACAGAGTCATCTTTGAAGTGTTTATTCATTCCAACTGGTTTCAAACTTGGTGCAAACATTATTCAGTGATGCTGATTGTCTTAAAGATATCTTAAGTCAGTGTTCAGTCCTTCATAAGGATGCTTATAATGTGCTTATGTATCATCCACAGAGGATCAACTATTTCACTAAATTAACTTAATCAAATTCTGTAGTTAATTACAGCTTTGACTTGCACGTTTTGTATTTACACTACTAAGCATTATGTGCTCCTAAATTTCAATCGCAGTAGTAAATGTTTATTAGTTTAATTAATTTAGTTGTATTCTATCATGGTGAGTACTTTTACTTCTAGTAAGTTGCTGGACACTAATGTATTTATACTGAAAATTTTGAACACAGGACTTTAAAGAAAATGCACTGAAGTGTATTTATATGACCTATGAGTTCCCTCTTCAGCATTACGGCATCTTTGTTCTGCTTTTGACCCTAAATGGATCTCTCATTCTGTGTAAAGCTTTTCCCAATCTCTCCCCCAGGAGCACTGAATGACTGAGTACACAAGCAGAGTCTGTTCATTGAGGTGTAAGATACGGAGACAAGCTGCATGTTTTCAGCATGTTACAGTGGAGATGGAGAGAACTAGAGTAATAAGAGAAAAAGAGAAGAGGAGTAATAAATGAATATTTGATCGGTTCCGCTCTGACCCTGTGTGCTGTAATATTAATGCAGTCCATAGGCCTTGAGGCCTGCTCTCTGCCTCCCAGGTACATTAGCACATCGCTAGCAAACCTGAACTCTACTGAGCTCCCAAAGAGGAAACCGGTGTGATATGAATGATGATGACGATGTATGTCTGTATGTGTGTGGATGGCGCAAGTACATGCTTGTGTCTCTGCCTTAGGCAATCTTGTAGTACCTAAAAAAATCTCATGACATAAAAAATATGTTTTGTTTTTTGCTTTTTTGTGTTGTGGCTTTAGGCTGTTGGTTGTGTTTTGCTGCTCAGGCAGCTTTAAATACCACATGAGCATATTCTGCTCATCCCTACAATGCAAAACTCCATCAGGACAGTGTAAATTATAGTCAATGAGTCCTATGCCAAGCCTCTAAGTCATCTGATTCCACAGCTTTCTCCAGGGGACACTGGGTACTCTGTCTTTCTTTCACAGCCCAGAAATTTTTAAAATACAGTAATCAGTGATTAAATGTATTTGTGTCTGAATGTTTGGTTTGCCACCCCCTTAGCGAAGGCTAAATAGTACAGAAAATGGATGAATGTATTAGCCTAATGTCAAGCAATGATATGAAGGCTAATACAGTTTCAAGAGTGAAAAAACACTGCTGAAGCAACATGCAAGAAAACAATGACCTCAGCCTGGAAAAGAACATAATGGAAAGAAGAGCAATATTTCTGCATCTCAGAAGGTCAGGGATTTATCCACCCAGTTAATTTATTTCTGGGGGGTTTTCTGACAAGGGTCCTTGGTTAAGAAACTGAACTCCAAATTAATGTCAATGATCAGGCCAATGGGTCAATGTCTCCAACTGCTGTCATTGTGCAAATTTGTGGTGATGTTGAGTGAGAGGCAAAACTGTAAAGCACAATATGTTTGGTTTTTTTTACTCAGCTTCATGTGCACGTATGTCATCGAGTTCAACGTGATATTTACAAAGCTCTGGCTCATTAGGGTCTAGTAGAGGGTCATTTTATCTGCAGCATCCACCGCATTTTAGTCTCTTTAGTCATCTGACTGCATGATAATAAATGGAGTGAAGAAAGTAGTGGCTTAGGTAGGCAGGTGAGTGAACCTGATAGGAGTTGCTGTGGGGGCGACTGACCTTCGGTAGAATCAAAGATAAGTGCAACTTAACATTTGGACTCTGGAATAGTTTGCTCTACTTTTGGACAAGTGCTTGCAGATCACACACCTAGTGGCTGCAGGAGAACACATAAAGAACAGGTGAGATTGATGACTGATTATCAATATTAGTTCATGAAATCACTTATTGCCTTTGTTTTTGTCAAGCTCATGTTGGCTTTGTTACTCTCTTGCATCACGTAACCCATATGTGCTCGTTGTATTTTGCCAGCAAGGTACTTCAGTTAAAAACCAGACATGAAATTTGCAGATTTCTGTATCAAAGTCAAATTCAGGTTTATTGTAAAGTGTACCATATATGCACGACATACAGCACAGATGAATTTTATCCATAATTTGGTTTAATCTGGTTAAGAACAAGTTTGTTCAGACCCCTGATTTTCCCTAGAATGTAACACAGTAGATACATAAATAATAATAATCACAATAAGGTAGCATAAAACTTAAAAATCATCCATTCATCCATCTTCTAATCCGCTTCTTCTACTTTTTCAGGTCACAGGGGTTCCTGGAGCCTATCCCAGTACGACGCTGGTGCACTGTGGAACCACTCGAAAGACAAACAACCATTCATGCACACACTCACACCTAAGGGCAATTTAGAACAATCAGTTAACCTGAAGCTAATGTTTTTGGAGGTGGGAGGAAGCCGGGGAACGCGGAGAGAACACACGCTGACACGGGGAGGACATGCAAACTCCACAGAGAAAGGATTTGACCTTCTAGCTGTGAGACAACAGCGTTACCCACTGCGCAACTGTGCCGCCCAACATAAAAATCAAAAGAGGAAAACATGGGATTATCTGCAAGACAGAAAACCAATCTAAACATACAATTTCTGTAAACAACGGGCATTCAAGCAGAAAACAAACAAACACAAGTTCTATCTCTGGTCACTTAATAATGAACACTGTTAATCAAATGAACGATGGAAAGATAGGCTGTGGTTCGTTATGACACCAAAACCAAATAGAAGAAAAGAACTTTGGGGATTTTCAGGTCATATTCATGGATCATCATAGTTTATTCTTTTTAATCATATTTGAATTATTCACAACTTTTTCTTGAGAAATATTTTTTTTGTGGGGTTTTTTAATGATTTTCAGAAGAGAGCTGGGACATTAAACCAAGGCCACTGGTGAAACAAAGGCTTTCTTATCCAGGTATCCTGGTAACTCAGTGGAGAGAAGTATACACTGGAAACACACACACACACACACACACACACACACACACACACACACAGACACACACACACACACACACACACACACACACATACACACACACACACACACACACACACACACACACACACACTGACACCATAGACTTCTATTAAATGGACTACCCTGAGGGTTATTGAATGAAAAGCCAAAAAAAATAAAGTGTTCACACAAAGCAATGAGCTAAATTTGTTTTGTGCACTTATACATGTGCACTGAAGGTGAGTTATTCTGGTGAAGCAGACGCACAGCTGGGCAGACAGATGTGTAAAACAGGGAGGAGATGAGCAGTGGTACCTGTCAGCCCTGTGATCTGTGCAAGACACCTGCAGCCTACTCGCTTGCTCAGACACACACACACACACACACACACACACACACACACACACACACACACACACACACACACACAAACTCCTCTCCAACCATCACACCTAAACATCTGGGCGGACGACCCGACCGACGGATCGTGTGAACGACTGACTGGACTCGTGTCACCAGCTGTCTTGGATGCATTATGTGACCCGACTGTAGCGTCCCCCGGCCCAAACAGCAGACTTGCCTCAATCCCCCTGGTGAGCCACACATCATTAACTGTCATATTGGCCCTTACACTCGCCTGCATCCTCCAGGACTGGAGGCTGGCTGAGGATGCTAATGTTAAGTGAGGAGAGGAATTTTCAGAGGGGGGTGTTGAGGCTAGATGTCATTATTTTAGTTCTGACTGTGAAGCTTACAAAGAATTTTTATAAGCTTACAACTAATCATTGGAAGGAAAGTTACTCACATTCAATTTGATGAAAAGTCAAATGAAATATGATGGGATAAAATTATTGTAAATCGAGGCCCATTTGTGATTATTAAAAAAAAAAAAATCAGACCAACTTCTCAATAAAAGAGAAAATAACCTAACAAAAACAGGAGACATTCAACACGCTGTGCTTCCATCTCATTACTACCTACCAGTATGAATTATGTATGACGTTCAGGGTCGTGTGTCCTCAACATACACATTGTAGTTTTCACTGATGCACTGTCTCATTCCTCTGTCGTCTCACTACAACAGGAGAAACTGATCTCCTCCGACTGGATGTTAGTGTGTGTGTGTGTGTGTGTGTGTGTGTGTGTGTGTGTGTGTGTGTTTAACCTAACTGACACTCATCAAACGTATTGCTTAACCTTATTCCTTTTCAACATCAGTGAAAAGGAATAAGGCTGAGGCTTTCAATTCTCTAACTTTCAGCTCAACTTCCAATCTTTCTTTTAAACTCTTAACTTTTAGCCTGACTTTGAAGTCGGTCATCAGCTATTAAATGAAGTGACTCAACATCCATTCAGTTCGCTGCTACACAAATTCCACACAGATGGAAATGAACTGTTGAATCTGCCAACTTTTCAATCCTTTAAGCTTGTTGTGCCGTAACAACTTGTCACTGGAGCTGTACTCAGTGATGTTAGAGATATTTATTTAGTTCTCATCTCGAGAACTAAATAAATATTTATAAAATCTACAGAGGAATTACTGTTACAAAACCAGAAGGTTTTTGTTTCCTTCTCTCTCCTCTGTGGAGTTAGCATGTCCTCCCTGGGCCTGCTTGGGTTCTATCTGGGTTCTCCGGCTTCCTCTCACTGTCCGAAGGCATGCAGGTGAATTTGTGTCTCTGAATTGTGATTGGTTGATTGTCTTTCATGTGCTCTTGTGAGAAACTGTCCTGGGTGTCTTCAAGACTCCAGACAAGATCAGGTGGTCAGAGTCCGAATATACGTATACAATTGTTTTTCTGATTCTTTGTATTTACATCGGCCTCATCTGTGCTTTGTTCTGAATACCTGACGTTGTTAAAAAGAAAACAACCTAAATCTAAAATCTGATTAAATTCAAATTAATCAAACTGTACCAGAGGTGTGTGCTGGGCCAGAAAGTCATCTTGTCTAAAACCCTGCAGAGTTCCATCCAGCCCCTGGTAAGTTCATCCTGTCAGCTGAACTACTGCAGCGTCCTCTCATGTTGTCGTGTAGTTTTAGTGTGTGTGTGTTCTAAATATCTCACCAAAGTAGAGCAGAGGAGGAGGGGGTATTACAGTACATTAAGAGGGGGATTATACTGACCATGCTGACATCAACATGTAAGCGAATTGACAGTGGGGTGGGGGTGGGGGGAGAAGATATACATGCTGTTTACCCAAATCCTCTTTTGGCTGAGACTGAATAAAACAGTCACAGAGCAAATGACTGTCTCCCAGCACCTCAGACACACACACACACACACACACACACACACACACACACACACACACACACACACACACACACACACACACACACACACACACACACACACACACACACACACACACACACACACAAAAGGATTAGAGAAACCTCGCTGCTTTGCAAAGTTGTGCGTGACCTGCAACTGTCTAATTAAAAACTGAGTTGGCCTGGAAAAGACTTTCAAAAAATGAACTTGGTGGAGCAAAGTCAAGGAACTGTTGCCAGGGTGCCGTAATGTCTCTCTCTTGGAACACTGACAGTATATTTCTCCTTTGAAAATGGATGCAGCATTTTAAAATTAATTACACACATTCATGGCAATTTTTATTAGCTTTTGCTCGCCTGACTAAATAGCAACACTTTTAGAGTCCCAATATTATTGCAAATAAGGAAATCTGCCATACAGAGTTATTGCGTGAGATCATAACTTGGCAATGTAAATATGAAATGTGGATGGTTTATTTTAGAAAATATTTATTTATATTTCTGTTCTTGTCTTACTGTCTGTTTATTAGTTCTGTGTTTGTTAGAACAATTCAAAACAGTTTTAGATGGAGTGTGCTGGCATTTTGGAGAATGTAACCTTGGAGTGGGAAAAGTCTGAGTAGATCTTAGCCTCACTTCAGATCAAGGTGCAAAACCAGGAGATGTTTTTTTGTAGTTTAGTAAGCATTATGCGTTCCCATAATACGATCCTGGTTGACCGAGGGCCTATTTTTCTACTCTGGTGGAACCACACACTTTTCCACCAGAGTACCATGCCATGAAAACATTCTGAATCTTTGTTGATCTTGTTTTACTTCCACTTTGAAGTGAAGCAAAGTTTGTAGCTCCATAAATGTTTCACTGATCATGAACAGTTTCATCTCCTACCCTCAGTGCCCACCGTCATCTGACCTCTCCATATCTGCTTTTATTTCCTTTTTTGTCTATGTCCTCCCCTCTCTTTGTTTCCTCACCCGCCTTTTGTTTCTCCTCATATGCTCTTCTTGAATCCACTCCCCCCTCTACTGTCTCTCTCCCACCCTGTCTTCTTCTCCTCGTTTCTAGTCTTTTCTTTCCTCATCTTTTCTCTCCTCTCCCCTCTTGTTTACAGTTTAGTCTCAACTGCACCCTCCTCAATTCATCCCCCTTTGTCCTTTCCTTTGTTTTCATGTCGTCTCTCCGGTCCTTCTTTCCTCTCCTCTCATCCAGCCCCAGAGGCTCAGAGGAGCGTCATAGTGCAGCATCTCCAGGCTCAGGGCTCCAGACACAACACACCCAAGTCACACTACTGGAGCAGAGGGACACAGTTACACACAGAAAATTAACAATGAACAACACTGATAACAACAATATGAGGCCCACGCTGACGCAGACAAACTCATTAAGGTCATCCCTTTATGATCTACTTTGTCTTTTAAGTATTCCAAAGAAGATCATCTCCTTAAAACCGTTTGAAATAACAATATGCATCAATCCCATGTGAAGCGATCTATTAGTCAACCTGTTCTTTAAGCTGGCAGGCTGCATCAGCGCACAGGAACCTTTAAGAAAGGATTTAACAGTATTTAATTCATTATAAGGATGTTATTTCTTAAAATGAGAGTAAGAATAAACTACCGGTATTTAATTCCCCAGTAGGATTGGAGCCTACAAGTTTATCTTACTGTAAGTATAAATGAGTTGACCTGTCTAAATTTTTGAACTACCATGACTAAATGTGAGGATATTAAACACTAAAGAAAGCATCCTGGGTTAGAAACAGTCTCCCTCGTCCTCATCCCTCTACTGTCTTGTATTTTAAAGATTCCCCTGATGAAATGTGAAGAATACAACACATATAACCTCTCTGGTGGAGTGAATCAGGTCCACTATCTCTCACTGAATGGGGGTGGGGGGAGGCAGTATTCTGAAAGCAGATTTTCAACCTGTAAGCTCAGTCAAACTCCGGTCGGTTGCCCGTGGAGCAGCTCCAGGTTCCTCCCTGGAGGATGTCACAGAGCATCCCTTCTGTCTCGTCTTGCTTCCAGCTTCAGCAAGGAAAGATCCTTGTTGACAAATATTGATTGTACCACAGTGTTTCTTCGCAAACAGTAGAATATCCAGTGTGAGCACAAAACTGAAGCTCGTCATTCAGCCAGGGGAGTGGGGAGACCTCAGCTCCTCATCAGCAGCGAGGCTAAATAAAAAAATGTAGGACTCTTTCACGCTTCTGCTTGGGTCAAAAGGATGATTAGTTTTATTTTACAAATGGAAAAAGCAATAGTAATTGCTACAGTAATTGATGTTAGCATGACACAACACATCTGAATGTAGTGCCAAAGTAAAAGCTGAGCTGATGTTCCTAATCATAATGTCCTGCTATTCAGGGGAATTGAAAGTTATTGAAATATATTTTAATACAATGGCTGATTGTCTTATCATTCTGTAGCTTGTTCTCCACACAGCTGGTGTTGGCGTAGCAGAAGGCTGGTATTTCAGGCTGGCTCTTCAGCACCTTCTCATGTGGGTTGCCAGATACTGTCGTTTTGCCACATGCCCCTTGGTGTCGCATCCTGATGCAAGTTATTCTGAAAGCCAGAATTACAAGTGACACATTACAGGGTTGGTGTGACATAAATTTCATCATCAGTGAGATACAATGGTGGAGAGCAGTGTGCGCGGTTAAAATAGCTCCTAAACAAATGCAATTTTTACTCCAAATTAAGCACACAAAAAAATGGCAATGATCAGAGTATTGAGCAAATTACTTAAGGATATTTATTCTCTTTAGGTCATGTTTTAATCTAACATAAACCACTTTGTTGAATAAATCTCTTCAGTGGTTCCAGTTTTATTGGCATTAAGATGCTGGTATGTCATGTTCTTAAAAGTGAGTTATGGGTTTGTACTTTAAACCATTTCAGACAAATGATAAGATTAAACTCAGGTCATTTTTTCAAAGGCAGACGAAAGTCAAAAGGGTAAATATCTGTAATGTTAATTCCATCCATGGCTCTGAAACATGGATGCTGCGTTTTGTATTGTAATCCTAACTGGTATCATTTTTGGGGCCCAAGTTCAGAATGTGTTTTGGGAACGTTTCCCTTTCATTTTGAGGAATCAATCAATTCAACAGAATGTGATTGATTTTTCTGCATAATGGTTCTGCTTTTGGATCGGAGGATTTCCATTAAAATTTTCATATCAGCATTAGCAATAGAAATGAAAGTTAATTGATTTGATTGACTATACATAATTAAAATTTAGTCTCTGTTTCCAGTACTTTTACACTGGAGCTGCAGTTATGAGGCAGCAATTTGGAACCACCAATATAAATCACCCAACAGGAGTGTTTCATCAGGAAAAAGCATCTCTGAATAAAACTGGGGACAGTTTCCTGTCATTTATACAGAATAATGAAGATTATTTCTATCACTGAGGTGCTGCTGTTTCAATAAATTAAATACTAATTTAATAAATTAAATACTGTATTTCCATTGCGATGGGGAAATGTCAAACATTTTTATCTCACTGTACACAATCAATCCTCAAATTTCCCTGCAACATCTCATTAGTCTGTTGAGTAGAAATGGACAGAAGGATCATTATTTTTCTGCCAAGATGTAAGATTGAAATACTGAACTAAAGTTGCTGCTGCTATGTCCTGTAGATGTTCTGTGCATACTGCCTCTTTTTGGTGATGCACTTATCATTCCAGCTGCTGATGGCGGCAGTTTAAGAACCATCCACAGTAGCAAAATGTTGGAGAAGCTTGATGTTAAGCTGTAAAGATGGCTTTAAAATCAATACTCCTCAATCAGGACTGACTTAATTGCTTCCTCTTATTGTATTTGCTGTGGCATTTGTTTGAGTTGTGTGACAGCACAAGTGTGTGCCAAACTCGTGAGAGTTGGCAACCCCGAAAAACGCAGATCAGCAAATCTGTGTTCTGCTTCTGTGGTGTTAATAAGACAGACGGAGGGTTGCAAAATTTGAGGAAACTGGCACAAGTGATGAGGAACAGAAATGGCACAATTATTATAAGAATGTCAAGCAACAAAACAACAGAAGTGACTTGAGTTTCTTTCAAAAATGTCTTTGAGTTCAAGGCAAAAAGTATTTCAGAGGGGATACATATTTTAATGCTGTCCAAATATTCTGTATAAATTCTAGCACTAAAATTACAGGTCAGTATTGATAATTGTCGTATTTTGCGGTACTGCCACAATCTGTGCTCAGTTGTCTTGCAGAAGTCACTTCTGCTCTTCCCTGATGTGCAAGGTAATCGCTTATTTGTCAGATTTCACATCCGCACACAGCACAGGTTATTATATGCCAGTGTTGCAAATCTGAGGAAACTGGCACATAAACGAGGTTTCATTGACAAGCTTTCATTGACATGAAGTGGGATCAAGAGAAAAGGAATCAGAATGATAGGAATAAGCTTTGATTTGATTATACCGCTGAAGGCCTCTAGATACAAATATAGTCCCACTTATAAACTTATTTAAAAAATCAATGTTCGGTTTCAGACACCAGACAGTACCTGTCTGGATATAACAGATGGATGGCAACTGAAAAATTATATTGCTGTCACTGTTTCAACAAAAGAAAAACCCACACATATTCTATTAATACAAACCTGCTTAAGATTTATTTTTCATCAAATGCTTTTGGAGATTATGAAGGACGTTTGTGAAGCACTGGTCAAAATGACTTGGTTTTTTTTGCAGGCCCTTTAGTTTGCTCATGCTGCTGTTTTACATTCCCTCCACCTCCCCATTACCACCCCATCTGCAAGAATCATCAATTTCATCATTCACCACCTTCAGCAGAGTCATCAGCCACCACTACCACTGTTTGGTTTTTGGGGAATAGATCAAAAAAGGGCAAACGTCTGAGGAGTCTGAACTAAAAAACGTTCTGACAGACTAACTATCATCTGATGAAGTAAACAATCATCATCATCTTTACTTCATCCACTGGGGTCCCTTCTTTCAACTAATGAACATGCTTTCCTGCACAAGAGCAGGAAACGTTCTCTTTTCTTTAAGTTTTTGAGCACAACTTTGCACTGTCATCCTTTTTGTCCCTTGCCTGTAACCCCCTGATGTCTTTCCTTATTCTAGTCTTACTAACCTGTGCTGTCAGAGCAGCTGCAGAACCTTTGCAGGCTTTGTTTGAACCAGATGGTGTTTTGATGACAGTTTCAATCTCTAACTAGAACCAGTGCAGTCACAGACTGCAACATCCCACGACACCCCTGAATTCAAAATTTTAACCTGACATACTTGCATATATGTCAAAGATCAAAGCTAGTGCTCTGACCTACTTCCATAGATCAAAGCACTAGCTTTGATCTACGGTCTTACTCGCACTGGCCTTCACCCTTCTCTTTCTATCTTATCCAGTTTTTGAGTGTATAAAAGTTCAAATTTGACCTTGACCTAGTTTTCTCAAGGTCAAGGTCATCATCTCATTTTCATCCCCTTTGCTGTCCGAGTAATATGCTTTTTTGTTTCATCTTTCTATCTGCAGAGGTTGATAAGATATTTGGTGGACTAACGGACGAACAGTTGAACGAACACACAAACTAGTTTTACATCCCGCTTTGAAGAGGGATGTGAAAATAGGATGTAGCAATATCACATACCAACAAGTCAATTTTGCCTGTGGATGTGATTCACTGATCGTGGGAGACGGTGATTTACCACTTGTCCACTGCCCTGCCGTCCCAGGACACTTCAACAAAGTTGGCATGTGAAATGAGTAAAAAGTCTTTTTTATTCTCCCTAGTAGCCATTTACCTTCTGCTCTTGTGGCAGGTAATTAGTCTGAGACTCTGAGATTTCAGTCCATGTGGACACACAAATTTGCATTAACCTGCTACTGAAGGTTTATTTAAAATGCATCAAGTCAGCAGTTGGTTAAAAACCACAGGCAACATACTGCAGATTTACCCCCAAGCCACTGAAGCCACGGCAACAAAGCGGAAAAATGCTCAGTTTTAAAATGCAATTTGTCACCTTACTATTAATAACAATACCTTTCAACACAACTTAACAAATCAGTTCACTATAAATATCTGACAAAATGAATTCAAACCCCTGGCCCCCTTGACTGCACTGAATTTTAGAGGTCAGAGAATGCAAAATGAGGAATGCTGTCCTGCTCTACTTACAGATCAATTTAATTAGTTTGATAGAAACAAAACTCATCACCATCAACTCAAACATCTCACAAAATTACAAATATTCCAGGAAAAGCAGAAATGAATTTGTCTGTGCCGTGCACTGGTGTACCACTCAATAGTTCTGTAGCACCTGTATGTGTTCAGGATGTTCTGAAAATATTTTCTATGCCTTGTCTTTTCCACAGCACCACAATATTTGATAAATTAAAAATGATTGCACTTCACTTAAATGATTGAGTTCCAGGGTTCTGGGTATTGCATGGCTTTCAGGGAAACTTGACATAGCAGAACCATCATTAAATAAAATGTGTTTAGAAATTGTCTAATACAAATCAAAAGAGTTGCATTGATGTCAGTATTGTGAGATGTTCAAATGTATACCATAAACAGTTTTTAGCATCTGCACCCAATCACAAGCAGGCACAGCAGGAATGAGATCTTACAAGTGAAGAAGACTTTGAAGTCCTGGGCTGCTGCATTTACAGATGGTCTGTAGTTTGGAGGGTTAGGCCAGTTGGATATTCTGCCAAACTCTGAAGAGACGACCTGTGCAAATCAGCATCAGCATCTCGATGCTTCATAAAACAGAGGGATGAATATTTTTTGCAAGAGAACAACTCACCGACAGTGTTTAACGTATATTTTCTTTTGTAAAACATTGAAGCAGAGTTAAAAATGTAAACACGTATTTGATGTGTTTTTCATTTAAAAAAAAAAAAACCCCAAACAAAAACAGCATCTGTCTCCTTTCACTAAAAATTGTCTCTCTTGTGCCGCAGCTGGTTCACGCCTGTTCAAACTATTGGAGCCCTCTCAAAGCAGAGATCTTAATGAAATCATAACCTCTCATTGGATTTGTTTCTCTTAGTTCCTCAGCCCAGACACAAAGAGCCCACAAAATAAGGTTTGATGTTCCAGCTGGCAGCTGATGGCTAATCAGCCTCTGTTCAGCTAAACGACTCATTGGTGGCTAATGAATCCTGTCTGTCCTTGTGCCGCATCAGAAGCGAGCCGAGTGTCATGGTGGACAACACATGGAGATAGTGGTAGCTCCAGCAGTGACCACATGTTCATAGAATGGCTTCATCTGTGTGTGAAGGGTGAACAGATGTTTAGTACAGATCTGTTAAACGAGCACAGGCTCTAGAATGGAGATTGGATGATGCCATTACAGATTATCTGAATATTCTATCACCTCCCTCACAATTTACTGAAAACCTCAGTAACACTTAGATTATGGAACACATTTAGCTATCTGGTTATCAACATGCATATTGGCTCCTAATAGTTCAGTATTAAAGTATGTAATTAATGCCCCAGTCATATTACAAACATAACCTTGTTGGGTAATACCAGTAGAAGTACAATTCTCCCCAATACTAAGTAAGGTCAATTCTATTCTAACAATCCCAATATTGTACGTGTCCCAACAAATCTAAACTCCGAATCCTTTCCCCTTTGAGCTTTGCTCATTTGTAATTCAGGAGAACTTTGAGTGCCGTTTGTTTTTTAAAACTGCTGCAGCAGAACAAGAGAATAACACAAGCAGAAAATTCATCTTGAATGCAAAAAGAAATTAGATTTTAAAAAGTAAAAAGGTGGCTAATGTATTGCTCACAGTCATTTCTGCTGTACATATTTTCTTATCGTACTTATATAACTTTTAAAAAAAAAAGGTAATGTTAAAGAATGGTGTTTCCGCTTCATTTGTCAGGAATCATCACAATAGTAATGGAAATAAAAACACACGTCTTATCTATAGTATAAAATGCTGTAAGGTAAAATGAGCAAAACAATCAAATTAAGAAACACAATAAAGTAAGGCTTCCTGCTGCTGTTGAAAAAGACCTGCACAATAGTAAAGAGACAAAGGAAGGTTATCATCATTACAACATTAATTTACATACAAACAACATCACGACACACTCAGCAGTCCAAATTACATCATCAAAGTGAAACCAAGAGGGCAGCACAGAAGATATGGAGCTCCATCCATAATTTAGCTGTACGTATTTTAAAATCTCCTGACCCCGAAAAGAAATAGTTTGATAATAAATGTATTTTTTAGCCAGTGAAAACAAATTAAAATGAATGTCAAAAAAACAAAGCTCTCATCTATCTATCTATCTATCTATCTATCTATCTATCTATCTATCTATCTATCTATCTATCTATCTATCTATCTATCTATCTATCTATCTATCTATCTATCTATCTATCTATCTATCTATCTATCTATCTATCTATCTATCTATCTATCTATCTATCTATCTATCTATCTATCTATCTATCTATCTATTGTGCATACAGGTTCATAGATGATATGATTTTAAATTACAAGGTAGTGGATACTCGCTAATATCTGATATGCTATGAAGTACTGGGATGTGAACAGCCTTCACTCTGAAGCTTCATTAATCTTAAGCAACTTCACACCACTGTATCAAGTGTTCACCACTGCTCACTTTTTCCACATTTTATGTTGTAGCCTTAGAGCAAAATTATATAAATTAATATTTTATTCAAAATTGTACACGAAACAGCCCATAATGACAATGTGAAAAGGGGATTTTGGTTTTTTTGTAAATGTATTAAAACAACTAAGATATCATGTGTACAAAAACATTCAAAGCCTTTACTCAATACTTTGCTGATGTGCCTGTGGCAGCAACTCTTTCTGAATATGATGCAGCTTCGCTCGTACCTTTTTGCAGCGTCTCTCAAGCTCCATCAGGTTGGATGAGCAGCGTCGGTGCGCGGCCATTTTCAGGTCTGATTTCTCCAGAGATGTCAGATCAGATTCAAGTGTGGGCCACTCAAGGACACTCAAGGACATCCACAGATGTCCTGAAGCCACCCCTTTGACATCTTGGCTTGGTGCTTATAGCCGTTGTCCTGCTTAAAGATGAACCGTTGCCCCAATCTGAAATCAAAAGTGCTCTAGAGAAAGTTTTCATTCAAGTTGTCTCTACACTATGCTGCTATTATCTTTTCCTCAATCCTGACTAGTCTCCCAGTTCTTGCCGCTGAAAAACACCCCCAGTCTGATGCTGCCACCACCACGCTTCACTGTGGGAATGATGTTGTTGGCCAACAGTGCTTGGCTTCCTCCAAACATGACGCCAAACCAAAGACTTCAATCCTTGTTTCAGCAGATCAGAGAATTTTCTTTTTCATGTTCTGAGAGTCCTTCAGGTGCCTTTTGGCAAATTCCAGGTGGGCAGCCATGATTCTTTTACATGGGAATGGCTTCTATCTGGCCTCTACCATACAAGCCTGATGAGAGGAAGGCTGCAGAGATAGTTGTCCTCAGAGGATTGCTGGAGGCCACTGCTCTCAATGGGATTTGAAAGCAGCAGAAATATTTCTGAATCCTTTCCCTAATTTCTGCCTCAAGACGATCCTCAGAGGTCTGCAGACAATTCTGTCTTCATGGTTTGAGCTCCGACTGTCGCCTGTGGGACCTCAAATTGAATTACCCTCAACCAACTGAACTGACCACAGGTGGACTCCGGTTAACTCTGTCCTTCCTAGTCCCACTTACAGTTGTGATAATTCACTTTGCTGTCAAGTTCTGACCACAGTCAGAACAGTCAAACAAGATGCGTGTGGAGTTGAGTCCCGACTACAGGTCTAATATTTACCTGTTGTAAACCGAAGTGTTGGCCAAAATAGGTGTATTCCTGTAAAAGCTCTCATTTCAGCCAATGAGAGTTGAGTAAAGCTCTATACCACTATCGACATCCTCATTATGAGTTTTGATTCATTATAATCTAATTTAAGGTCCAGGATGACTTTACTTTCTGAACAAAAACCTTTACTGTATTATCCCGGCGATGATGGTCACACAGAATCTGAAGGTTTTGGACCAAACAATGTGAAGATATCTCAAGTAAATGTTTCTAGATAGTCAGAGAACGACACACAGGCAGTTCTCCAGCCTAGCTGACAACACGACCTGATGCATCCCTCTGGCTGCTGCCCTGGAGACCCCGCTGGCTCCGCCTCCTCAGACCCGACCTCCACCGCCCCTCCTCAGCCTCCTTGTCTCTACAAACAGACAATCAGAGCTCAATGACATAAAGATCACATTCAGCTTGACTTTAGCTGGAAACTTTCCCACCAACTTTTGGGAGCTTACTGAAGGAAAAGAAAGAGGGGAGTTTTTCCAGAAAGAAAAGTACAGGGACTTTTACATTAGTCCACTGATGTGGGGAAGAAAACGGATATGTAAACTGTGTGTGTGTGTGTGTGTGTGTGTGTGTGTGTGTGTGTGTGTGTGTGTGTGTGTGTGTGTGTGTGTGTGTGTGTGTGTGTGTGTGTGTGTGTGTGTTCTTCTTTTCCTCTTCTCTCACACCAACTACCTTCATGTCTTCCCTCATTACATCCATAAACCTCCTCTTTGGTCTTCCTCTAGGCCTCCTGCCTGGTAGTTCAAAACTCAGCATCCTTCTACCAATATATTCACTATCTCTCCTCTGGACATGTCCAAACCATCTCAGTCTGGCCTCTCTGACTTTATCTCCAAAACCTCTAACATGTGCTGTCCCTCTGATGTACTCATTCCTGATCCTATCCTTCCTGGTCACTCCCAGAGAGAACCTCAGCATCTTCATCTCTGCTACCTCCAGCTCTGTCTCCTGTCTTTTCCTCAGTGACACTGTCTCTAGACCAGTGGTTCTTAACCTTGGTTCGATCGAACCCTAGGGGTTTGGTGAGTCGGTATAAGGGGTTCGGTGGAGACGAGGGTCAAAACAAAACACCTGACACATCGTGTCGTTCACGAATCACTGTGTACATTTGACACATCTTGTCAATTCGTGATGACACACCCCCATCTTAGCCATCACTGGCTGCAGGTGATCACGTTACATTGATTAGCCTACCTGTGCTACATGGGATTTTGGGCACTCAGTATTTGATTTATGCCTGTCATGATGGTACGTCATCTGATTGCTTTCTTAATATTTTAATTAATAGTAACTATTTTGAGCAAAAAAAGGTCGGACGAATGTGTGCAACATGAATTTACATGTACTGTATAACGGAACGTGATGGGAGTCAGCGTTCTGCATGATTTGCAATGTCAAATTGAGCAACTCTAGTCTCGCACTGGCAAAAATGAAGGAACACTTCCTTAATCTGTGTGGAAAACAACAGAAACAGACTTCGCTGTGAAAATGACATCAGAGTAGCACTTGCCAAGGTGAAGCCACGCATGTCTGAACTGGTCTCTCAATAACAACAGCAGAAGTCACACTGATTTGCAGGTAGGTCATTTCATGTCAGTTCATGCACTGTCTTGGTTTTGTTCTTTGAAAAAGTTGATATCAATGCACAATTCAATAAATACACCAGTAAAACATATACTGATGTCTTAAATTTGAAAAAAAAAAATTTTTTTACTAAAGAAGGGTTCGGTGAGTGAGCAAATGAAACCGGCAGGGTTCAGTACCTCCAACAAGGTTAAGAACCACTGTCTCTAGACCAAAGAACATCGCTGGTCTCATCACAGTTTTGTACATCTTTCCTTTCATTTTAGCTGAAACTCTTCTATCACACATCACACCTGACACTTTCCTCCACCCGTTCCATCCTGCCTGTACACGCTTCTTCACCTCTTTTCCACACTCTCCATTGCTCTGGACTGTTGACCCTAAGTACTTAAAATCCTCCACCTTCTCGATCTCTTCTCCCTGTAACCTCACTCTTCCACTTGGGTCCCTCTCATTCACACACATGTACTCTGTCTTACTGCGGCTAACCTTCATTCCTCTCCTTTCCAGGACAAACCTCCAACTCTCTAGCTTCTCCTCCACCTGTCCCCTGCTCTCACTGCAGATTACAATGTCATCTGCAAACATCATAGTCCATGGAGATTCCTGTCTAACCTCGTCTGTCAGCCTGTCCATCACGATAGCGAACAAGAAGGGGCTCAGAGCTGATCCCTGATGCAGTCCCACCTCCACCTTGAACTCCTCTGTCACACCTACAGCACAGTTTTTGGCCACTTGAAGTCACTGTGGTGAAGTCAGTCGTCTCTACGAAAGTCTGAAGAAGATTTCAGCTTGATAAACCCGACCAGGTGCAGCAATTTGTTTGAGCAGCTTGGACATATTAGGACAAAACAGAAACATCTACAATAAATAATATTAATAGTCTGATCAAATCAATAAAAATCAATAAAAGAACATCTGGATAAACATATTTTGAAAGTTAAAAAATAAAAAACAACCATCTACAGACCATTTAAAATGAATTGCAGAGGCTATAAAAATTTTGGGATAAAATGCCCTGGCAGCTACTGGAATATGTCTAGGAGCTAAAAACCAGGTAGTTTTATTGAGGATTCATTGGTTACAAAATTTTATAAAGTCCTTCTGTCTCTCTGCTGTGATGTAAGAACAGATTCTAACAACACTACTCCGATTGGTTTTGGCTTTCTGCATGAGGTTGTGAAGCCAGCAAATGAAAGAGAAACACTTGAAGTTTGCAATAAAGATTGATCCTCAGCTAAATGCTCCATATACTCGCTGCTAACTTTGTCGTTTGTTTTAGTTTTCAGGGCCTTTTTCCTGAAGCCATCTGCCGATTCTGGCTGAAAATAAGGCTCTAAAAGCAGCGACATGGAACCAAAGCAGTTACGTTGTGGGCTAGAAAACCAAAACATTGAGCTGAACGAGGCTATAAGTTCCTAGAACAGAGGAAGCTGCAGCATAAGGTCGTAATTCTATGTGCATTAATAACTATATGAGCAAATCACTTTGCATGTGCACACAGTCAATATAAATCTTTAACATTAATAGGTTAATGGGCTTTTTTTTAGCTAAGTAGTGGGTTTAAAATACACATTATTACACATTAGATGAATTGAACAAATTAATTGACTCTGGGCCAGAATGACTGTGGGCTCTCATTGGAGTCCCAGAGGTGGAAGCAGAACACTTCTGCGTGATGAATCAGTCAATGACCTATCCATCATAAAGCATCCAAACAGGTATTTAAAAAGATTATTTGGTTGTCCCCCACCTCTTCTCCTCTCCAGGTCTCCTCTTAGTCTGCCAGGTGATGTATTGGACAGGGGAGACCTGAAGTTGCCATGCATGGTTTTGTTGTCTTGGGGGCTGCTTCCCATCCTGCATTATTAATATCTGACGCTCACAGTTGACCTGGCACTCACACACACTTACCATGAATGGAGGAGCAAGTGTTTATTTGTATTTGAAGCAAAGAGAATTAAGCATGGGACTGGATACGCCAAGTCCAGTTCATGGCATTAAATGTCTTCGTTTGGTGGCAAATGGCTTAGAAATAGCGTCATCTTTATAAAAGAGAAGGTGTGTGCGGTGGTATCTGCTATTGGCCGTTAGTTCTGTATGACAAGGTTTGAAATTTGTTCTTGATAATCTGCCTTTGTTCAGCTACAATTGGCGGTTCATTACTTCCTTAAATGAGGCCCGGTTTTATCCAAATACTCAGCCACTGGAGGATCCAGAATGTAATATAGATAATTTGTCCTGAGAAGAAAACAACGGAGCCGAGCAGGGTTGAGCAATCTGTCACAAAGCCCTGTGAGAAAACTTCAGTGACAACCATATAATGAGCCACTGAGAGGATCTCCCACCATTTTATTGTGTCTTTATCTCCTCTCTATAAACTGGTTGTGTGAAAAGACGGGAAAAAAATAAGGGGCTGCAGGTTCGCAGCAAATTACCCATGCTTATTTATTCAGAGATGTCGCCTCATAAAGCACAAACCCCCCGGGTTTTCTCCCAGGCCCAAGTGAGCTAAAAAATCGTTTGGCTGTTTTGAGGGCGAGAATGAAAATGTGGAGAGAAGAGAAAAAGGAAAGGTGGTGTTTTCCTAGAAGTAGTAAGAAGAAGAGGAGGGTTGGAGCGTCAGATAAGAGGAGTGAGATTACAGCCGGGGTCAGAGAGGAAGGAGAGAGATACGGGAAGGAGACCTGAACACAAAGGGAAGACGACCAAAAGGAGAGGAAATGTTTTATTTTTTTTTGTTGGAGAAAGTGATCAGATCAGCAGATCAGAGGGATAGTTAACTCCAGCCTTGGAGGGAGGGAAATGAGATGAGAAAGATTGGGGGGTGAGCTGGTTGAACGTCTCCCAGAGGTCTGAGCGAGAGGAAGATGGCTCGACAAGTACACCCCCCACAGAAAAACACAGCAGGGGGTCAGCTTTTTTGTTTTGGAGGGAGAAAGAAGAAGAAAACCTCCTCGCCACCCTCCACAGTAAAATTATGACAACGGAGGCTCCGTCATTCAGCTGGAGGAGAGGCTTTGTTCACAGAGATGGGGGTCTTCTAATTTGGTCGCTCATCTCCCACCCCCACAATCACACACATTCAGACACACAAACACACAACCTCTACACATAATCTCTAATATTAGGGTTATTATATGTTTCGTACTCTTGAAGATTTTAACTTGAATGTCGACCCATCTGGATGATTTTATATTTTCTTTTTATCCAATTTGCATTCAAAAAAAACTGCTGATTGTTTGGAAATAGCTTTCTATTTTGCACAAGGAGAATTTAAAGCATTGACTGAAATTAACTCGAATATTAATCATTCAAAATAAAAGCACCAAATCCATGTGCAGCTGTGAGGAATCTGTGAATGTTTTTTAATGCTTGAAGTGTACATGAATGTTTTTCCATCAGGTCTTTTATGTGGTTTTATCAGCTTTGTGCTTTTAATTACACTTCTTCTGGTTGTTTGGCAGAAGCCTGGAGAGTTGGTCCTTCCTGCAGTTTATCCCTTTGAATCTGTTGACGGTATGGACTAAAGGCATCTCACTCCCTTTGCACCAATATTCTGGAAATTGAGCTTATATAAGAAGAAAAAATTGTCGATGCCAATTCAATCAGTAGGCAAAACCAAAAATATTGTATTTGTACAACCCAGATTTTATTGGATTTAATAACTTTGAGGATATTCCCTTGTTTTTAGCATCAGACTTCCAAAAGAAACCCTTGGCAGCAGATGGAAACCCAGCAATAAGTTGACTCTTTTAACCAGAGTTGCTTCACCTCCTGATATACAGAAGTACAGAAGTAATGCAAAGCAGTGACCTACAGTGTTTTATCTGTGTGAAGTCTTCCTTCATTACCATAGACACACGGTAGTTTATTTTTACTAAATCCCACAAACACAGTCCTGTTGCATGCAGAGAGGATTAATCCACCACTGAAAATAGTCCTGTCAAAATGCATTACTTTCCTGTTCAATAAAATGCCTAGTGGAGAGCTGTTTTAGGAAATTATTTAACCTTTACAGAAATAAATAACTTTTCTGAACCAGTTTTAAAGATGTATGTCTTTGGCAGCTGCTAGTGAGATAGAGGCTACAGTCAGTGTGCGGAAACATGGAACATGGAATGTATTTACAGTAGGATGATATGTGTTGGAGGGCGGCAGGGTGGCACAGTCGCCTCAAAGCAAGGGGGTTCTGGTTTTGATTCCTGTCTGTGTGAAGTTTGAATGTTATGCCCGTGTCTGTGTGGGTTCTTTAAGGGTTCTGTGTCTCTGTCCCGCCTCCAAAAACATGCAGTGAATTGGTAACACCAAAGTTGTCCATAGATGTGACTGTGTTTGTGTTTTGTATAGCCCCAAGATGAACTGATTTGGGGTGTATCTCACCTCTCGCCCTGCTCTAGCAGACCCTCGACCCACAAGGTGGGTAGGAGATTGTGATCGTCTCATTTACCAACAGATGGATGGATGGGTGGATGGATGGGTGGATGGATGGATGGATGGATGTGTGCTGGCCTTGTTTTAGTCGTGGACAAGAGGTAAATAGAATGATTTTCAGCTTTCAGAGTGCTTGGGTTTGTTCACATCCATATTTGGTGAACAGTAGGATTTGTGGGGGGGTTTTCAGAGCCAAAATAAATGAGTCGAAATATTTCAGCAGTGTTGTCTCTATATGAACACCCCCACAGCTCCGCCCACTGAGGAGTGGTTCAATGGGGATCTAGAGCAGATTAGCAGGCTGAAGTTAAATTCTGTAATCGCACTGATGGTCGACTAAAAACTAAGGAGGGGTCTCCTCAAGGTTAAACTGATTGCTGCCTCTATTTGTTATCAGCCTGTGTTCACTCAGGAGATCAGCTGGTTCTCTCCACCATTTCAGTGCAAGTTTACCAAACACCTTTTTTTTTCTTTAATAGAATCCTTAATAATCTTTTTTTTAAAGAACAAAGACGTTCCAGACAAACAAGCTCAATAATTTGTTTTCCAGATGTAGACCCTTATATCTCAGAAACACATAAAGGAGGATGTTTTATTGGAAGCAGGTTGATAAATTTTAGTCATTTTACCTTCTTCAGGATATTAAGGTTTGTACAACAGAAACTATAAGAGACTTGATATGATGTAGATTTTTGTGGTATTAAACTGAAGTGTTTATAAAAGATTAGATAACAAGATTAGGCATATTTCAAAAATGTCTTCTTTACTTTGTGCACACTGTTCACATCTTGACATTTTCCACAAACTTCAGCAAAGTACAAACTCTGCAATCATCGATAAACAATTTGTCCCTGAAATGATTTTAAGAGTGAAAGGATTCCATTCTCTCGCCACCTACTACTTTGCTATTATATTAATCTCATTTATAGATTGAAAAGCAAGAAAAAGCATAGAAAGTGTGAAAACATTGCCAATTTCTACTGATTTTAAATCAAATTAAAAGCAACAGCTCATAGAAAGAAGTCAAACAGAGATATTTGGGTTATTTTGTTGCCTTTGTGCAGTTTTGTGGCAGCTCTGTGTAACTTATTCATGATTCAGGGGACTCGCAACAACAAACTGAAGGGGGAATATGAAGACGAAAGACAACAAAGAAGAAGGTTAAAAACAAGAATCGAGAAGGAGGACCGGCTCCATGGGAGCCTCATTGGGGGCAGAGGAGGAGTAGGAGGAGTGGAAATGTTTTGCTCTATGATTCCTTCAAGGTGATCAGGTGAGAGAGAAAAAACCTGATGTGAGAAAAATTAAAAAGACAAGAAGGGGAAAGAGGAAAGAGAGAAGGGGGAGAGGGAAAGGGGTGTTTCCCTGAGGCAGAGATGTGTGTGTCTGTCAACTATCTCTCTCTCTCTCTCTCTCTCACACACACACACACACACACACACACACACACACACACACACACACACACACACACACACACACACACACACACACACACACCTCCCCTCTCTCCCAATCACAGTTGCAACAACACGCTTGAGGTCGCAGCACAAGGCACAGGCGCTCTCTCACCAGCTTGCTCACAATTACACACTTACCACACTACATACACACATACATAGAGACACACACCCACACACACACACACACACACACACTCAGACAGCAGACGCACGCCTCCTCAGTGACGCCCCGGGGAGCCGGAGCAGAGCTGACCAGGGGAGGGAAGGTAGGAGAGCAAAGCCGGCAAACAGATGAGAAGTGGAGGAGAAGGAGCAGAACAAGAAGAGAGGAGCAGATTCTGACAGGACGGAGAACACATCAGCGTGGTGAGACATCCCCTCACTCCTCTTTATGATCACTATCAGAAAGCATCTGTCTCTCAGCAGTATTGAATTCTAATGCAATATGTAGTGATAAATGTTTCTTCATGCTGCATCTGTCCTCATCAGTGACTGGATCTACTCTCTCTGGAACTTTTGGACCTTTGGTAATAAGTTGATAAGGTCCCATATTCTAAGGTAGTGTGTGTATTCCTTATCCTTTAAAGGAGTGGAGACACAGGGCAGCAGCTGCATGTGTTCGCTTTAAAGTCACAAATGTGGGCACGTGGGGAAAAAAAACCGGGGTGATGCTCATTCATGTGTGTCGAGGGCTTTTTGAGTGTGCAGTCAGACGTGCTGGATGTTTACGAAAGCAGAGGGAGTAATGAGGGAAGTGAAGGCAGAAGGAAAATGTTTGAAGAGCAAGTCCTGAAATGTAATAGAAGAGCTGATGAGTATGTCATGAACTACTTTGGAGTTGGAGCACCATGAAGCACCACCCTTTAAAAGTTTGGCTTGTTTGGATGTGAAATTATTCTGCTTCATTTTGTACAAAACTCTTGTAATTTGTTCTTTTGCTTCATAGCTAGATAAAAAAAATTAAGAAGCAGATTCATGACTTTTTATGCCCCACTAGAGGGGGTGTACTGTATGGGGTTACCCCAGTCTATCCATGCAGAGGGCGGTTCACAGACAAAAACAAAAACAAAAACCAGGGTTAATGTCAGATGTGAATCTCAGGTTTTTAATCTTATAGATTTTCCTTCTTTTATTAGAAAATAAGACTTTTTCAGCATTTTATCAAGTACGCAAAAACCACTTGATGCATTTTCATGATACTGGGTGGGAAGAGTGCACCAAAAAAAATAAATAAATCATTGAATGCTGGGGAGGATTGAAGTAAAATTTGGTAAATATGACTGTTGGTAGAGGTATGCATTTCATAATGCCTGTTTAGTTTACATTACATGGGAGGATTTAGCTGGTTCTGCATCAACCATATGCTACAGCTCTGCTATTTGCTTTTTAGAAATATCCACATTTCTTTTTTTTTTCAAAAAGCTGACTGTAGTGAGGTTGAGTTTTGAAGAACGTCTGTAAACTGTGTGTTCTGTCTTGCAGATTTGTCAAATATGCCTTTAAATTGTAGTAAAATTCTTGAGGCTGCCATTGATTAAGGAGCAAAATTGGAAGTCAGCTGATGGTGAATAAAATTACCAGCGACACAGAGAGTTGTTGTTTTTGATTTGATGTCTGGCGTTACGCAGAACATTTCGTGTCCATGTCCGCCGCAATATTTAACTGAACTGTTATGGCTAAAACAAAGCTGTAATTCCCTGCCAGTACCACTTACCATGACACCCCCACATGACTAATTGGTTAAGAGAGCCTGCACCATGACAAAAAAAAGTCTGCTCTGGAGGCCTTCAAACAAACTGTAAAAAAAAAAAAAAAAAAAAAAAAAGACAAAACACCCGGAGCAGATCCAGGTCAACGAGACGAGACGCGTATTTGACCTTCTCTGTGTTTACAGAGAGCTGATGCGAGGCCAGAGGGAGAGAGACAGTAGAGACAGAGCACAGAGATGAATGGAACCATTGTCTGATCTGTTTGTGTCTGTTTGTGTGGCTGTACTGACGGAGAGGGTCATCTTTTGTGTGTCGTCAAGTGAAGGGTTAATATTTCACCAAAAAGCGGAACAACAGATGTGAATAACATCACAGGTTTGCAGGCAAGTGTGTGTTTAATGTGTCTGATTCTAGTAATGAGAGCAGCTCAGACGCGCAGAAAATCAAACTCCAGTCTGAAACCAGTTGCAACAACAAAAGATTCAGATCTTGTAGATTTTTTTGGAAACTGGATTTCAGAGTCTGATGTCTGATATGTGTACAGCACTACCCTCAACCTGCTCTTGATAAGTAACGTGTTAAAACGGGACAATTACTGACTTAACAATAAATTTATTAGACAAATGTGAGGGGATCTTAAATTTCATGTACCAAAATGTGCCTTGAAGTCTGAGATTGACCATCATGAGTTTTTAGAACTTTGCTTCCCAACCATCCCAATGATCTCTCGAGATGCAACGCATAAAAGCAGCTTTTCATTCATCTTGACTTAGTTTGCATATAAACCAGGCAGCTGACACTTTTAAAATCACTGTTCTAAGACTAAAAAACTGAAAGTTCCTTTTTGCTTTCTGTGAAACAGCGCAACTGAAACGCACAGCGGCATCATTGTCAGGTGCAGAAACAGGAATAAAGTAAGTGACAAATAAAAGATGTAAAACTGATTTATGGCATTTCAGAAGAGGTAAAGTGCTTCACAAAGACAAAACAAAAGAGGATCCCAAACTGCCAAAGCTATTAAAGCCACAGACGCTGAACAAGTGAATCAATTACAGAGTGATTAGCACATAAAACACTGTCTATAAAATGCGGACAAGCAAAGCAGCAGAGATAAACATTTCACACCTTTTATGGTTTTGTGGGG
The DNA here is from genome assembly GCF_040054535.1 of Antennarius striatus. Taxonomy (NCBI): domain Eukaryota; kingdom Metazoa; phylum Chordata; class Actinopteri; order Lophiiformes; family Antennariidae; genus Antennarius; species Antennarius striatus. Next base: position 11,248,884 of record NC_090778.1, on the reverse strand, counting down.
TCTTTTTTTTTTTTTTTTTTGCTCCAGTTTCCTGTTTACTTCTAGATGGAATTTGTTCAATTTCCCCTAAAAATGATTAATATTATAGACTTATGAACTTTACAGCTATAAATCTTATTTGGACAAAATCCCAATAGTGCAGGAAGCTGCCCTGTTGGCCCATGCAGACATTTAGAACAGTAGGTTCAACAGAACTGTACTGAGATAGCGTTTCTACACAAAGAGAAACGGGCGGAATGAGAAGATGTGGGAGGGCAGCGCAGGAGATGGAAACAGTGGCAGGACAAAATTAGAGACAAATTGAGCAAAATTCAGTGTAAATATAGGGAGACAGTGTGAGGAACAGCAATTTGGATCAAATTTCAAACAGATTTTTTCCAGAAAATTAGGAACATGAGAACATTTGAGAGCAAGAGGAGAGCCGACAAGGGGCACTGAAAAAGACATCGTGTAAAATCTAGGGATTGAGGTTTGACATCTGTGTGTGTGTGTGTGTGTGTGTGTGTGTGTGTGTGTGTGTGTGTGTGTGTGTGTGTGTGTGTGTGTGTGTGTGTGTGTGTGTGTGTGTGTGTGTGTGTGTGTGTGTGTGTGTGTGTGCACATTTGTAAAGGGGGTCTTTGCCACCTTGATAACAGAGTACATTATGGTTGTTTGGGCACATTAAAGGGCATTAGCTGGAGGAGCAATCCTGAATAATGCATGGCCTTTATTTATGAGCACCCACCCTCTGAAATGCACTGAACCACACACACACACACACACACACACACACACACACACACACACACACACACACACACACACACACACACACACATACACACACACACACACACACACACACACACACACACACACACACACACACACACACACACACACACACACTTTTTTGCTCATCTATCACACAAAATCACAAAATTGCCCAAACTGGTTAGAAGTATACAATTATATTTCTGTAAGAAAACGTGTGTGTGTGTGTGTGTGTGTGTGTGTGTGTGTGTGTGTGTGTGTGTGTGTGTGTGTGTGTGTGTGTGTGTGTGTGTGTGTGTGTGTGTGTGTGTTTGGGCAGCGGGGTGTGTCACTGACAATATTTCTGAGATTACATGCTGACATGTAAACTGTTCTGCTGAGCGGGACTCAGGTTTAACAAAGCAGCTAATGAAGGAGTCAATAAAGATCTCTCTTTCTCTCTCTGACACACACACACACACATACACACACACACACACACACATACACACACACACACACACACACACACACACACACACACACACACACACACACACACACACACACACACACACACACACACAAAGCTACATTCAGTTGAACAGTCAAATCCTGCTGTTCAGAAGATCAGAAGATATTTTACTTTCAT